>NW_026048319.1:0-43089 GCF_023864345.2 Schistocerca serialis cubense | reverse complement strand
TGGGAGGGGGCGAACGAGGAGCGGCGGCCAAAAGACGGGACGGGGAGGGGCGCGGTGTGGGTGGCTTGCGCCTGTGCTCGGCGTTGTGGTTTGTGCAAAAGAGGAGGAGAAAAACAATGAGGTGCCAGGGAGGGGAGCGTTGTTGTGTTGTGGTTGTCGTGGTGTAGCCGCAGACGCGGCTGTCAGTGAACGTGGCGAGACGGACGGATGCGCGGAGGGGCGGGGGCGGGGGCGGCGCATTTCGCCGGTGCCGTGCCATGCCTGAAAGCCGCGTGGTCGCTGTGTTGTTGGTGGCGTGGGGGCGAGGAGAGTACCGTACGGGTGTGCTTGTGCGCCGGAAATGGCACACTGCGCCTGCCCGTCTTGGAGGCTGATGGCTGTGGTGTGGAAATGGGGCGCGGTGATGTTGAAGCAGTTGAAGAACAGAAAAAGAAACCAAAAACGTAAGGGGGAGGCCATGGCGTGATGCGGCGGCGGTGGTGAGAGCGGGAAAAACAAAACAAAACAAAACAACAAAAAAAGAAGGGAAAACAACAAGAAACAAAAAAAAGAAAACAAAAAGTCTATCAAGATTAAAATGTAAATGGAAATGGACCCAGGTATAA
This sequence comes from Schistocerca serialis cubense, assembly GCF_023864345.2. Taxonomy (NCBI): domain Eukaryota; kingdom Metazoa; phylum Arthropoda; class Insecta; order Orthoptera; family Acrididae; genus Schistocerca; species Schistocerca serialis. Next base: position 42,484 of record NW_026048319.1, on the reverse strand, counting down.
CCTCCCCGCACAAATAGCAGAGAGTCCGATGATAATAAAAATGTGCCAGAATGTTAACGTCCCTACAAAACAAACCCAACGATAAGTAACAGTGCAACAGACATAATGAAACCTGATACATTGTATGAGGGCAGCAGCGTTGACCTTTGGCCCTGTATTCAGAATAAAAAGAGCCAAAGATCGTTACCCCAATGAAAAAAGACACACACACAAAAAAGTGCATTTATATCTGCTCCTCAATTGTAGATACCCCTTACACAGCTGTGTGCAATGAATGAGTGCTGGCTGGTAATTAATTGCACTCCTTGGAGGGAAATGCCATAGGAAGTAGTCTTTAAAAAGTGAATGTTTTTCTTTAAAAAAAAAAAAAAAAAAAAAAAAGTTACTTGAGAAAAAACGTAATATTGGGGCATTTGTTGTTGAACAAAATAAGTACAATTAACATACGTTATCAGATTTGCGCAATGCAGCTTCACACTACCTTGTTATTATAACACAATATACTGTACATCGTCCCGAACCGTGACCAGAGTCGCGAGACGAGCAGAGCACGCCGCCGACGCCCGCTCAGTACAACCGTCCACCCGCTACTACTGTCGACTGACTACTACCTCTGCCGACTCGCGCTACAATATATATAACAACTGTTCCTGGCGACTCGCTGCGTGCCACTACTGTCGTCTGGCTCGGTCCAAGCGCCGACTAGCAACGATAAATAACTCTCTGGTCAGACAGAGATGCTGTCATGCCTCGCCATCGCTCTGGTAATGAATACATACGTGTTGCAGCGTGCGCACCACCGGAACACGCAGTGGCGGAGCCAAAGACTGTGTTGTCGAGGTCGAGTGCGTGCGGGAAGAGAGGCAGCGTCGGCACGGAGATGCAAGCGAGCGAGACGCACGGGGGCTGCGGCGTGGCGCGTTTGCGGTTGGCGCCTTTGGTGGCAACGGCCGGGACAAGCAGCGGTGTATGGTGTGGTGCGGGGCGGACAGGGGCGGCGGTGGACGGGGAGGAGGAGGCGGCGCGACGACGGCATGGGGGCGAAAACGGGACGGGGGACGGGGGACGGCGGATGTTGAGAGGCGTCACGCGCGGACAGGACACAGACACACAGATTGGAAGGGAGGGTGCGCGGTAGTAGTTGGGAATGTGCGTACCGTGCGGGATGGGAGTGGGCGAGGAACACGGTCGTGGCCCCTGTTTTGGGTGCGTGTGATGACGTCGGTGTGTTGTGGGAAGGGAAGGGAGAGTAATAGGCTGTGGCGGCGGCGCGTAATGGGCGTAGGCCGAAAAGAGAAAGGAACGTGGGCAGTGTGTTGGCAAGCGTCGGTTCGACTGCGACGTTGATGGGCAGGGCAGGGCAAGGTTAATGGTGGTAGGAGTAGGCGTGTGGGCGCAAAAATCCGCTGCTGCAGGCGGTGCCGTAACCGCCATGGCGGGAAGGAGAGACGGCCCTAAGAAAGAAAGAAAGAAAGAAAAGAAAGAAAGAAAGAAACAAATAAGAAAAAAAAAAGGAGGGGGGGGCGAAAGTGGAGAGGCGGTGGTGTGAGAAGGGCGGGGGCGGAAGGAAGGACAAGAGGCGAGGCGACGGCTTGCTTTGTGTATCGGTCGGTCTGGCTATGCTTCGTTTTCTGCAGCAGGGTCGGTGCGCGGCAGTGGGAACGCCTGGCGGCTGGACTGGACGGCCAGCAATGCGGTTGGATGGGCGGCCACAGCACCGCACCTGTGCCCGAGGAGGAGACGCTGGCGGCGGGCCCTGAGGTGAGGCCGGCTGGGGCTGTGGATGTGTAGGTGTGCGCCGCTGCAGCAACAACGAGTAAAACGCGAGAAGAAGGGATGGCGGTAGAGAGAAAAAGGTCGGCACGGCCATTGCGCGATGTGGCGTGTTGTGACGGGGTTTGCTCACTTGCCCCGTTGTGTTGATGCGCAGGCAGACGCGTACAGGGAGACGAGCCCGGTCTGCAGCAGGGTGTGGCCGTGCCGAGTGCAGAGCAGCGGCGGCTCGGTTCGGTTCGGCCCGGCCCGGCGGGCCGCGCTGTTGTCGCGGACGTGAGCGCCCCCTGGCGGGTGGCCGGAGGCGGCGCGGCGTGTTGGACGTGTGGCTGGTGGCAGTGCACAATTTGCGAGTGGCTGGCGGTGTGGTGTGGCGGTTGGCGCGTCGGGCGGCGGAGAGAGAGAGAGAGAGAGAGAGAGAGAGAGAGGAGAGGTATGTGTTGCGGGCGCCCTTTGCTGCGCTGCGTCGTTGCGTGTGCCGTACAGGGCGGGCGCTTGTCGACTGTGTGGGCGGTGTGGTGAATTGGCGGCGTTGTGCCGCGTGTGCCCGGCCGAAGGCGTCGGGAAAAACAGAAGGAAAGGAGAGAGTGTGAGTGGGTCCGGTGTGCGTAGGCCCGTGATGTCGCGTCACGCCGTGTCATGTTTGTGAAACGGCTGCCGGGAGGTGTGGTAGCGAGCCGGTCGGTGTCAGTGCGAAGGGGAATGTGCGTGCGTTTGGCGGTTTCGGTGTGCTTTTTGCGGCGTGAGAGTGGGAATTAGTGGGGCCGGCTGTTGTGTTGGTTCCTTGTGTCTTGTGTCGTGTAGCTTGATGGCAACGTGGAAGGACGCCGGTTTCGTTTCGAGCCTTGCGTGTGGTTGTCGACGTTGACTGGTTGGCGTGTGCCGATGCACGTGCATGTGTGGGTCGCGAGTGCGTTTTTGGCTGGCTGTGTGTGTGTTGGGGGGGAAGGGGGAGGCGGTGTTGAAAGTGCAGTCGTTGCCACGGGCGTCGTCGGGTGGGGCTGGGGCTGTGCGTCGTGGCGGAAAGGTGGTAGGTTGCGGGAAGCGAGCCCGTCGTTGACGGTGTCGCGTGAGTGTTGTGAATCGAGTGGGGCGCGGGGCGCGGGACAGGAGCAGCGTGCCGCTGCGTCGTGGCCGTCAGCAGAGGCTGTGCGTGTGCGTGTCCTTTTTGTGGGCGGTTCGTGCGAGGCGTTTTTTGTTTTTTTGTTTTGTTTTGTGTTGCCCTAGTTGTTAGTTTATTTTGTTTGTTTTTTGGTGTTTGTTTGTTATTTTGAGACGACGACTGGTTGGTGGCGTGCGCGCGAAGTGGCGGTGTGCGCCTCCCGTGTCGTTTTTGTGTGTGTGTGTTTTTTTTTTGTTTTTTTTTTCTTTTGTGTGTTTTTTTTTTGCACTGGGCCCCGGGGGGGGGGGGGGGTGGGTGCGTGTCGATTGCCGGCTGGCGAAAGGTGCGCCATCGGCGGGGTGGGTCGCCGGCACAAGTAGAGGCGGCGGCGGCGGCGTTGTGTTGTTGTGTGGTGGTTGTTTTGTTCGGCTGTGTCGGCGAGCTGTGTTGCGGTGCGTGTGAATGGTGGTGCAAAAGTGCTGGCGTTGGGGGTGCGACCGCGACGGCGGCGAGCCGCGGGCGCGCATGATAGTGATGTTGTGAACAGCGGCTGTGTACGGTAGTGGTGTTGTTGTAGCACGACGTGCATCCGGGCCGGCGCGGAAAGCGCAGTTGCGGGCGGTTGCCCTGGTGTCGACACGTGGTGCTCTGGGTTGTTGTGTGGTGCCCTTTGGCCGGTGGGGGTGGTTCGCGTGTGTCTCGTTCGCGCTCGGTATCTGGTCGTGGTCGTGCTGCTCCCCGTCTGTCGGCGGTTGTCGACGTCGTCTGTACGTTTTGTTTGTTTGTTTGTTTGTTTGTTTGTTTGTTTGCGGCGTGCCTGCCGACGTCGTCCCGTCGCGACCTTTCAACCGAAAGTGTGGCGCCCGAAGGTGAACGAACGTAGCCTGACCTCGGCGCTTTACGCTGAGCGAACCGAACCTAACCTAACCTAACCTGTGGTGAGGTGAGCTCAGCCTGAGCCCCTAACGTCTACGTAAGGAAAGCTGTCCGGCTCACGCCTCACGTTTTTTGAACGCTTTTTAACCTACGTTTGACGCTTCTTAACCTAGCACTGACCCCTTAACCTAACGTGTAACCTAACCTAACCGAACCTAACCTCTGACGCCTGACGTGTTTGAATGCTTAACCTAAGTTTGACGCTTAACCTAACCCAAGTCCCCTTAACCTAACCCACGTCCACCTAACCTAACCTAACCTAACCTAACCTAACCTAGACGTGTAAACGTAATGTGTAACGCGTAACGTGTAAGGTCGGCTGTCGTGTGTGCTGACGGCAGATTGGGTTGGTCTGTAGATTCGGATTGCGGTTTGCCTCGGTCGAGGGGTTGGGTCGGAAGCGGCGAGGGGCGGCGGCGCCTGTTGCGCAGGCGGCGTCCGTTTGCGGCGGGCAATTGTTGAGAAACGGCTGTGAATGTTGGCGGGCGAGAGGAGGAGGACGGCGCGCGATGTGGCCCGACGGCTGCGGGCCGATCGGGAAACGGCGGGAGGGCGACGGAAGGCGATGGGGCGGCGGAGGCGCGTTTGCACGGCCGTCATCGCCGCACGCCTCGGCTTGTGTGGCTGTGGCGCCGGCCGCGCTGGCCGGGCTGCCGCGGCGACGGTGTGGGAGTTTTGCCGAAGGTTTGGCCATTGTGGCGGGTCGTCGGCTGGGGCTGTGGGGGCGGCATTTGGGCGGGGGCGGCGATTCTCGGCGGGCCGACCCAGGCTGTAGCGCGCGGTAGCTGCAGTTTGGCCGTGGTTTGCGGCGCTGCCGTGGCGACTGGTTGGCGACTGTGGTGTGGCTGTGTGTAGCCCCATCCTCGGTGGTTTGAAAGGCGCGGGCGGTTGTGGCGCAGGTTTGGGGCTGCTCCGCACAGGCTGTCGGACGTTGGGCGGTAGCAAGCGCGGGAGGCGCGGCGCGGCGGCGCGCAGAGTGGCGGCCGCTCTCTCGGCCGTCCGCGCCCGCCCGCGACACTGGCTGGGCCCTTGTGATTCTCTGCTCTGCTGTGCTGTGCCTGCGTGCCTGCCGTCCCGCTCGCTCTCGCTCTCGCTGTGTGTTACGCGCGTCGTCGAAATGGCAGATCAGGCGGCTACGAACGAGACTGCTGCGGCACCCGCCGCCACCGGCACTACGAAGAAGGCCAAGTCTGCGAAGAAGCCGCGCGCCAAGCCTGCGCACCCGCGCACCTCTGAGATGGTGACGGCCGCCATCAAGAGTCTGAAGGAGCGCGGCGGGTCGTCGCTGCAGGCGATCAAGAAGTACATTGCCGCGCACTACAAGCTGGACGCGGAGAAGCTGGCGCCGTTTATCAAGAAGTACCTCAAGTCGGCCGTCGTGGCGGGCGAGCTGGTGCAGACGAAGGGGAAGGGCGCGTCCGGCTCGTTCAAGCTTGCCGGCGCCGGCGGCGGGGGGGCGGCCGAGGGCGGCAAGGCTCGTGCTGGCGGTGCCAAGAAGAAGCGCGCCGCTCCGGCCAGCAAGGAGAAGAAGGGCGGCCGTGCGGCCGGCGCAAAGAAGGCTGGTGGCGTGAAGGCGGCGACCGGTCGGAAGGCGGGCGCCGCCAAGAAGGCGTCTGCGGCGTCGGCCGCTCCCGCGGGTGCGAAGAAGGCGGCTGCGGCCAAGCCGGCCAAGGCCAAGTCGCCGTCGAAGGCGAAGAAGGCCGCCAAGGTTCCGACGAAGAAGCCGAAGGCGCCGCGCCCGAAGAAGGCGACGACGCCGTCTAAGGCGAAGGCTTCGCCCAAGAAGAAGAAGTAGAGTAGAGGAGAAAGAGATGGGAAAGGAAGGGTTTGGCGCTTGGCTCCGTCGTCCCCACCCCCCGTCGTCGTCTAGTGGCGCGCAAGAGACGCGCGGCCCAAAACGGCCCTTCTCAGGGCCATCAAAGCACGTCGGGGAAGGTTTTGATTGTCGTGTTGCGTTTGGTGTGGGTGTCTGTCTGTATGCCCGTGGGGATGCTGTTTGCGTGCCGTGGTGGTTGGATTGCGGGGGTCGGTGGCGGGTGTGGGCGGCGGTAGCGGTGGTGGTGGTGTTGTTGTTGTTGTTGTTGAGGAGTGTCGCCGTGCTTTTGGCGGCGGCCGACGGTTGGTTTTTCTGTCACGTTGTTTTTGAATACGTTGGTTGGGCTTGCCTGCGTTCAGTTCTTCTCGGATGTCTTGTCTCGTCGTGTCCGGTCTTTGTTTGTTTCTTTGTGTGTGTTATGTTTTGCAACGGGGGGGGGGGGGGGCACGTTGAGATGTGGAAGGAGTCGGCGGGGATTTCGGTGGCGTGTAGAGCGCGCCTGCCTGGCCGTTGGTGCGGGTTTTGTTTTCGAAACGAAAGCGGCGGCCGGCCAGCCACCCGTGCGGTGTGACGTCGGCCGTTGGGTATTGTGCGCTTTGAGCGGCCGGGGAGGGATGATGTGCGATTGTTGCGCGCTGCTAGCAGGCAGGCAGGCAGAGTGAGCGGGTGTGGCGGACGGACGGGAAGTGGTGGTTTTTTTTTGTTTTTTTTTGTGTGGTTGTGGGGCGAGAGGCAGGCGACCGACAAAGTTTGCTCGCGACGGAGAGATGTTAGTGGCCCTGAAAAGGGCCGTTTTTGTTTGTGCGGTGCGGTGCCGCGGCGCGGTTTAGGCGCGCTCGCCGCGGATGCGGCGCGCGAGCTGGATGTCCTTGGGCATGATGGTGACGCGCTTGGCGTGGATTGCGCACAGGTTGGTGTCTTCGAAGAGGCCGACGAGGTAGGCCTCGCTGGCCTCCTGCAGGGCCATGACTGCGGAGCTCTGGAAGCGCAGGTCGGTCTTGAAGTCCTGGGCGATCTCGCGCACTAGGCGCTGGAATGGCAGCTTGCGGATGAGCAGCTCTGTGCTCTTCTGGTAGCGCCTGATTTCTCGCAGGGCGACGGTGCCCGGCCTGTAGCGGTGGGGCTTCTTGACGCCTCCGGTGGCGGGCGCGCTCTTCCTCGCCGCCTTGGTGGCGAGCTGTTTGCGCGGCGCCTTTCCGCCGGTGGACTTGCGGGCCGTTTGCTTTGTGCGGGCCATGGCGGTAGCGGTAGCGGTAGCGGAGCGGCGTGCGTGGAGGTTAGGTGCGGCGCGGCGTCCGGTGCTGCCTTGACAACGGGCCCGCGCGCCTCCGTGCTGCGCTTATATGCCCTCGGTTGCGCGTGGTGGGGGGGAGGGCGGGCCAGAGTCTATATAGGGGGGCGGCGGGCGCGCTGGGCGCAGACCGTAGCCGACTCGCCAGCCGCTGCAGCTGCTGTTTGTGCACGTTTTGCTTTGCCCGAGGAAGGAAGGATGACAGGCCGCGGCAAGGGAGGAAAGGGGCTCGGCAAGGGTGGCGCCAAGCGGCACCGCAAGGTGTTGCGCGACAACATCCAGGGCATCACGAAGCCCGCCATCCGCCGCCTGGCTCGCAGGGGCGGCGTGAAGCGCATCTCTGGTCTGATCTACGAGGAGACCCGCGGGGTGCTGAAGGTGTTCCTGGAGAACGTGATCCGCGACGCGGTGACGTACACTGAGCACGCCAAGCGCAAGACTGTGACGGCCATGGACGTGGTGTACGCCCTGAAGAGGCAGGGGCGCACCCTGTACGGTTTCGGCGGTTAGGCTGCGTCGCAGCGGGCGCTGGCCTTCCCGCGGCCGTGCTCGTGGGTGGGAGAGACTAGAAAACGGCCCTTTTCAGGGCCACCACACTGTTCGGAAGTTGAAAAGTGCGAAAGAGTCTGTGTTGTTGCTGCGTGTGTTGTTTGTTTGTTTGTTTCTTTCCGTTTGAGCGACGTGATGTGACTGGGAGGGGAGAAGGAAAGGAAACGTGTCATGTGGCTGGCTGTGTGTGTGTGTGAGAGAGAGTGGAGCTGCTTCGTTTGTGTTTGTTATTGTGTGTCTTTGTATCGATCGCGATGGAGATGGCGGGCTGTGTGTTGTTGTGCGAGAGGCGGTGATTATTTGCTTGCTTGCGTGGTTTGGCTCTGTGTGTTTGCGGCGGCGTTGGGGTTTCCGAGGCAAGGCGTGTAGGGCATAGGCGGCCGGATCAGCTGTTTGTTTCGTTCGTGTCGACGGCCGTTGCGCGCGGGAGTGGAGGGCGGTGTGTCGACACGCCTCCCTTTAACAATGGTCATTATTGCTGCCGTTGTCGTTTGGAAGGCGACTGCGACCGTGCAAAAAATGTGTGTGTTGGGCCACACGGGCTGTGTGGACGACAAGATGGCGGACGCGCGCCGCCAGGCGGCGGCTGTGCTGTGAAAGTGCAAAGTTAAAACAAAACAAAACAAGGTGCGGCGAGGACGACTGAAATTTTGCTTTGGACGTAGGTTTGTGTGGTGGCCCTGAAAAGGGCCGATTGTTGTGGGCCGAGCCGAGCCGGCAAAGCGCGTTGCGTGCAGGGGAGCACGCGGCGCTGCGATTGCCTGGCCTCCTTTAGGCCTTCTTCTCGGTCTTCTTTGGCAGCAGGACGGCCTGGATGTTGGGCAGGACACCACCCTGTGCGATGGTGACGCCCGACAGGAGCTTGTTGAGCTCCTCGTCGTTGCGGATGGCAAGCTGCAGGTGGCGCGGGATGATGCGCGTCTTCTTGTTGTCGCGGGCCGCGTTTCCGGCCAGCTCGAGCACCTCAGCCGCGAGGTACTCCATGACGGCGGCGAGGTAGACGGGCGCCCCGGCGCCGACGCGCTCTGCGTAGTTTCCCTTGCGCAGGAGGCGGTGGATTCTGCCGACCGGGAACTGGAGCCCAGCCCTGCTTGAGCGGGACTTTGACTTGCCCTTGACTTTGCCTCCCTTTCCGCGTCCGGACATGGCGATGGGCTAGCGACGGTGCACACGAAACGGAAACGAAAACGACCGGTGCGAGCGGCAGCGAGTCGAGCAGCGGAGTTTTTTTTTTTTTTTTTTTTTTTTTTTTTTTTTTTTTTTTTTTTTTTTTTTTTAACTTTCATTCCTCCACCGGAAGGGTGGGGCGGGCTCATGGAGGGCTTATTGCCGCTTTGGAGCCTTAGCATATTCTTACGTTTTTCTGTGGTGGTACCATTTATTTTGCTTCATAGGGTATAGGATCTTTCTTTGTTTTTGGTTTGGTTTCTGAATTTTTTGTTCTTTTCTTTTTGATATTATTGTCATTTTGCACTTTTTGTGCAGGGGGATATACGCAACTCCGGTATTTACCTTACGGCTGAGGGAAACCCCCTAAAACCTCAGCTGGAGTTGGGTTGGGTTCCTTGTTCTTGTGTCTTTTTTTTTTTTTTTTTTTTTTTTTTTTTTTTTTGTATTTTATTGTGTTTGTAGGTGATGTGGTAATTCCTTGTCTTCTGTGATGGTCTTGATGTCTGGGTGTTTCCCTGGATGGATTTTTTCTGTCGCTATTGCTATTATGAGTGGCGGATACGGGTATTTAAATCTAGGTATGTTTAGGTGATATGGAGTTCTCTGTATGAGCTGTTTTATATTTTCATTTGTTTGTAACCTATTGTTTCCGTATGTGGCAATTTGTTTTAGGAGTCGGTTTTCCATTGGGTCAATCCCAAGAGTGGTGTGTAGCGTGGCTGTCCGTTCATATGGGATTTTGCCGATTGTCCTCAGCATTCTTCTATCTGCGGACATTATCTTGTTGCACTGGGTTGTTGTTCCGCACCAGGCTATCGCACCATATTCTATGATTGGTCGTACGTACATTTTGTATATGTGTAGTGCCACAGGTGTAGAGGCTCCTCCATTTCGGTGTTGAAGTAGTCGGATCCTAGTTAGTTTTGCGTTTGCCATTCCTATTTTTTGCGTGGTGTTCCTCTCCCAGTTAAGCAGATTGTCAATTTCAAGTCCAAGGTATTTCGCTGTCTTTGTTGGTTCAAGTTTCTGTCCCCATAGTGCTATTTGGGCGTTCTTTGGGTCTTGTTTATTATCTTGTGTTAGATTTCTATGCCTTATTATCAGTAGTTGTGATTTAGTAGGGTTGGGGCGGATTCTCCAGACCGACATCCATTCTTCTAGCGCCTGGATGTATCTATTTGTTTTTGAGGCTATTAGTTCTGTAGTAGCCGCCTGACACCAGAAAGCTGTATCATCGGCGTAGAGGGCTATTTCCTCGTTTAGTCCTACTGGAATTGGGATGTCAGCTGTGTATAAGTTATAGAGCAGTGGCGATATTATGGCTCCTTGGGGTACGCCTGCCTTTGGTTGGAATCTCTCGGACAGTTCGCTCCCTACTTTAATTCGGATGTACCGCTCCGTTATTATGTTTTGTATGAGCTTTATTGTCTCGATTGGGATTCTGTATCTGATGAGCTTGTTAATCAGACCCATATGCCATACTTTATCAAAGGCCCTTTCAATGTCCAGTAGGAGCGTTGCTGCCGCGTTTCCGCTGTTTATTGCCTCAACGCTACTACTGATCATTCTTAAGATCGGGTCTATTGTGCTTCTGTTTTTTCGGAAGCCTGCTTGTTCGTCAGGTAGTATATTTTTGTTGTCCGCGAATTTTTGTAGTCTTTCTGTTAGAATAGTTTCGAATGTTTTGGCGATAACCGGTAGTAGGGCAATGGGTCTGTATGACCTGGCGTCGTGTTTTGGTTTGTTGGGTTTCGGTAGCATCCTAATCTCAGCATTTTTCCACTGCTGTGGTGTTTTATGTAGATTTAGTGCTGCGTTGTAGAGTTTCTGTAGTGCTGGTGTTATTATGTCTGCTGGTATTAGTCTCAGGTGCCTGCGAGTGATGCCGTCCGCGCCTGGTGCCGTGACTTTTCCGCTGGCTATTGCCTGTCTGATTTCTGTTGTCGTGATATCTGTTAGAAGTGCCATTTGGTCTTCGTCGTATATGTTGTGATACGTTTCTTCCAGGTGTTTGGTGGTTTCCATCTCTATTGTTCTTTGTTGTTTGTCGTCGAACCTGGCGTCTAGCGGGTGTGTGTAAACTTCTTTTAGTGTTTCCATGAATGCTTGGGCTTTGTCTCTTTCAGATGTCGTTATTTCACCGTTAACGATTAGTGGTGTTTCTTCGCCTTGTTTTTGTTCTGTAATTCTTTTGAATTTACGCCAAAAGTCTGCTGGATCTTTTGGATCAAGTTTTTGTATTTTTTCATTCAGAGTTTTGGCTCTGTACTCCCTGAGTAGGTGCCTGACTTGTCCATTTAACCTGTTCCACTGATTTTTTACAGTTGGGTCCCCAGTCCTCTTGTATTGGGCATAGACCTGCCTTTTTTGTTTAATTAGTGTCAGGATGGTTGCCGGAATCTTAGGTCTCCCCTCTATTATGGTCCTTGTTGGTGCACTAATTTCTATGGCTTCATTGATTGTGCTTGTTATGTGTTCGTTAAGTGTTTCCATGTCGTTCTCCGTCGTTATGTCCGCGTCGGTTATTGTAAGGTTTTGCGTTATGTGTTGGACGTATTTTTCTGCATCTATATTTTTTCTGTCTTTAAATGTCTTTTTCTCTGGTTTCGTTGTTTCGGGGTAAAGTAGCGTTGTTTTCATGAGTAGTGGTAGATGGTCGCTGCCGATGCTTTCTCCTATTGTTATATCCCCTATGTGCCGCGCTATGTTGGTTGTGATGAGTACATGGTCTGGTATTGAGGTTCCCGTGTGGTTTATGAATGTTGGCTCTTCATTGGGTAACTTTATGATGTGTTCGTTCTCCTGTAGTAGTTCCTCCAGTATTGTTCCATTTCTGTTAGTCCTATGGTCTCCAAAGTTGACGGATCTGGCGTTGAAGTCTCCGAATATGATGCTTGGCCCCAATGTGGTTATGTGTTGTATTAAGTTTTTCGATAGTTCCTCGGTTGGCGGCACATAAAGTATGGCTACGTGTACTGTTTTTATATGTCTGGTCGCTACTTTAATTACAATGATTTGTTGGTCGTCGTAGCATTGTGGGAGCTGTATCTGTACTGCTGGTATTTTTTTGTGATGTAACAGTGCTACTCCCCCGTGGGCCCATCCCCTGTGTCTGGCTTCTGTTATGGAATCCTTGCGGTAGCATGTGTGGTTTGATATGCTGATGGGTGCCTGTCCTGCCCTGGTTTCTGTGATACCTAGTATTTGCACATTTTCGCCCCTTATGAGCCGCTCAATGAGCGGTTTCTTCGTGTTAAAACCATTGGCATTAACGAAGCCGAGTTTCGCACTGTTCTTGATCATGTCTGCGAAGGTGATTGATTATTTGTGTGGTTGTTTCTCTCCCCCTGCGCTTTTTTGTTGTCGCTGACTGGTGAGATGCTGAAGTGGACCTTGTTCCATGCCTGTGTGACGTTTATTTCGCGTTTAAAGAAGGTTTTGGAGACCTCCCTCATAGCGCTCAGGACCAGGTTTTTTCTGTCTGGAAGTATGTTCATTAGGGCGAGTGTTGTTGCCCTGAGGAAGTCTTCGCATGCTACCGCTTGTGGTTCATCGCATTTGTTGCCAGTTGTTTTTATGTGCACGGGTTCGTCGGTGCATATAATTTTAGCCGTCGCTTCGATTGATGTCGGCGCCTTTGGGCGCTTGGGGCATTTGACGTCTGTTGATAGGTGTTCACCTGAGCAGTTTACGCAAATTGGTTTGCCAGGTTCTTGTTGGCATGCCGCGATTACGTGTGGGCCTCCGCACCTATTGCATCGGATTTTGCTTTTGCAATTTTCTGTGGTGTGTTCAAATGTGTGACATTTGGCGCACTGTGCAGGCTGTGGTGGTGGTATGTGCGATTCTTCAACTGGGTGGAACTTGCAGAATAGTTTGAAATGGTTCTTTAACAGGCTGTCTATTGTGTCTTTACTTCTGGTGATTACCCGCATTTTTTGTATGGGTTTTCCATATTCCCTGGACATGATCCTTTTCACTTTTGTGTATTGCAGTCCTAAGTTCGTTAGCTCTTCCTCAATGTCTTTTTCTGTTATTTCGTACTCGACTTTTGTGATGACTACACTGAGCAGTGGTTCGTTAAAGTGTTTTTGTTGTGTTTGACGGAAGGGTTTGCTAATTCTGCTGACTTTTGCCTCTGGTCGGTATTGGGTACAGATGGTTTTGTGGATTATGGTTTCTATGTCAGGGTGTTGGCTTGTTATGAGCGCTGTCTGATTTCTGTGTACTTCCATGGTTGTAATATGTTGGAGTACATTGTATCTCTTTAGTTGTTCGTAGAGTGTTTTTTGCGTTTCGTCTGAGTTGAGATTTTCAACTTTTAGTTTGATTTCTTCTCTGGTTTGAATTACTGGTTGTTCTTGAGTGTCCGTTTTGTCTGCCGTGTTACGTCGTGTACGCTTGCTGGTTATTGTCTCCCATTCCCCGTCGTCATCATCTTGTTCCCCAGTTTTTTTGTGTGTTTCTGTCGTTTCTTGTGTGCTCTGATGGAGTGGTGGGTTGTCCTGTAGCTGTGGTTTGTCGATCGGTGACTCCTTATTTGTTGTTTGTGGCGCTTTTGTCTGCTTCGGTTTTGAGTCCCCAGGTTTTTTGGGTCTTGACTTTGGGTTAGTGCTCGTCTTCCTAGTCCGTTTGCGGTCTCCAGTTTGTTGACTTTCGTCATCCGTTGCGTCAGACAGTATTTTGTCCGATGCGTGGGCGGGTGCTGGGTCGTGATTCGGTGGTGGCATCAACTCTTGGTCCGGTGTCAGTGGCAGGGTCGGATTTGGGTTCGCGGTCGTCATCGTCGGTGCAGTGTTGTCACCCGCAATGATTATGCGCGAGCTTTCGCACGCGCTGGTAGTCGCGTGGGACGACATGTCGTCCTTCCGCGTGTTGCTGTGTTATGGCAGTAGTTTTTCTGTGTGGTGTAATGTGTGTAATGTGAAACTCACCCTATTATTCTGGCCTTTGCGCTGCAAGCGCGGGCTGGTCTGTCCGCGGACAGGGCCCTGACTTGCGACAATCCCTGACTATCGGTTTCCCTACGTTCCAGCTTTCCAGAACATCTCGCCTAGCTGTGATGGGAGACACGACAATTTGCTTTTATATCTTGGAGTGAACTCAGGACGGGAGTGCGCTTACACATCAGTGGAAGGCATTTCCCGCTTCCTTTGTTCGCTCTTTGTGTTCTCGAGGCTCGAGGCTAGCAGCACAGAGTCCGCGTCGCAGCGAGTCAAGCACAGGAGTGCGTGCCGGCGCAGCCTGCCTGCCTGCACTCATCTTTTGCTTTCCCCTCTTTGGGGAAGTGTGAGGGGGAGTCTGTAGCCTTTTGGCTTTTACTCCCCTGTGTACATGTGTGTGTGATTTTTCTATATATTTTTGGTGTCTGTGATATGTGATGAATTGTTGTGTGTGTATCTGGGACTTGCCTGAGGTAGGCGAGATGATTGGTGATATATGGGAAGGAACTGGATTAGGGATTGGGTATTGGGATTTTTCTCTTTGACTTAATCGTCGAAGATCGTCATAGGGCGCTTGTGTTTATCGCGGGACATGTCATACCGACCAAGGGAGTGGATGAGTGCATTTCCGGATCTGGAAGCACCTTCATAGAAGGCCCTTGCCAGATCCTGGAAACGCTCTCTCAGGAGTGGGATATCGGCTGCAGCGTGCAGGTCGTCTGTGGGGAATCCGAGAGGTAGATGCAGTGCCCTTCTGAGGGCGCGGTTCTGCAGCCTCTGGAGTTTGTCCAGGTGCTGCTTCGCCGCGTATCCCCAGACAGGGCACGCATACTCCATTACTGGCCGGATCAGGGCCTGGTAAACGTTTACTGCTACTGGGCAGGGAAGGGAGCTGTTTGTGTTTAGGATAGGGTATAGGATGGACATTCTGGCGCAGACCTTCCTGTGGACCTCGTCTATGTGGGGTTTCCACGTAAGACGAGAGTCCAAGGTTACGCCAAGGTACTTGGCGGTTCTGCGCCAGGGGAGTTGGGTTCCATTTAGGTGGAGGTGGAGGGGGGGACGTTGAGGAGGTTCGCGCCTTCCGAGCCTGCGGGTAATCAGCATTGCCTGCGTCTTCTCCGAGTTGATGGTGATGCGCCAGCGACGGGCCCAAGTTTCTGTGTCATCTAAAACCCTTTGTAGCCTACGAATGACCAGGTCCTTGTTCGCATTTCTTGTGTAAAAGGCTGTGTCATCTGCGTACTGCGCAGTGTGCACCAGGGGGGCCGTTGGAGTGTCCGCAGTGTACAAGCTGTACAATACGGGCCCCAGGACCGATCCCTGTGGCACCCCGGCACGAATACGCCTTCTGGTGGAGGTGGCAGTTTCTACTTTGACGGAGAAAGTCCTATTCGTGAGGTAACTCTTGATTAGCTGAACTATGCTCCCTGGAAACCCTTGTGAGTACAACTTGTAGAGTAGCCCTCTATGCCATACTGAATCAAAGGCTTTGGCTACGTCTAGTAGCACTATCCCGCAGTAGCCTCTGTGGTTGAAGCCCTCTGTGGCTGCTTCAACCATTCTCATGACCTGTTGTGGGGCAGAGTGGTTCTGCCGGAATCCAAATTGGAAATCCGGCAGAATTTGCTCTCTGGTAATATGTTCTTGTATGGGTTTTAGCAGGAGGCGCTCATAGATCTTGCTGAGTGTTGGCAAGAGGCTAATCGGCCTGTAGTGCTGCGGGAATAGAGGGTCTTTTCCTGGTTTGTGTATCGCGACCACTTCCGCATGTTTCCAGCAAGCTGGGAACTCACGGGAACGAGTAATCTCGTTGAGGACGTTCGCGAGGTGTGTGATCGCTGTGGGTGGGAGTTTTTTGACTAACTGGTTTGTGACACTGTCGTGCCCTGGCGCCTTTTTTATAGGGAGAGACCTGATTACTCTTGCCACGTCCTCGGGGGCAAAGAGTATGGGTTCGTCCTCTGGGTCCTCCTCAGCATTGAGGAAGACAGCCAGTTGACGACTGACTACCTCTTCATGCTCTTCATCCTGGGGTTCTGCCGTTTGAAACTGCTTCTCGAAGGAGTCGGCGAGGGCGTTGGCCTTCTCAGCATTGCTGTAGACCAATCCCCGCTCGCCGTGCAGTGGCGGCATCCTAGCGCGTCTTTTTGTGAATTGTTTGGTTGCTTGCCAAAGTGTATGATCGTCTACTTTGAGAGCTGTGAGGCGGTTTTGCCATTGCTGGTTTCTGTGCTCATTGAGCGCTACCTTCAGTTCTCTCTGTAGACGATTGAGCAGCCTCCTTGTGGCCTGATTTCTGGTGATCTTCCACTCTTTTGCCACTCTGTTCTTGTGACGGATTTGAGCTAGTAAGTGTTCCGGGAGCTGTATTTGCGGTGGAGGACCATCCCTTTGTGGTGGGGTGGCCTCTTCCGCTGCCTGCAAGATGGTGCCTGTCAAGTCTAGTAGCGCTTGATCTACTGTTTCGGCAGTAGGTGGCGGAGCGCGAGCGATATCAGAGGCGACAGTTTCTTGGTATCGCTCCCAGTCTGTGCGTTTGTAAGACGTCTGGTACCGTGGGAGTGCTACCCATTCTCCCACATCGACTTCTAGAATCACTGGGTTGTGGTCGGAGGACATTCTGTTGATTGTCCTTGCGGTCACAAATCCTGCGATCCTCCTAGTGAGAGCTATGTCTAACACATCGGGCCTGCTTCCGTTTTTCGGAAAATGTGTGGGCTCGACTGGACCCCATGTTTCGAAGTGGTGGGCGCGCGCTAGTTGTTGCAGTTTGGCGCCTGCTCTGGAGGTTACTCTAGAATTCCAGTCAGGGTGTTTGGCATTGAAGTCTCCCCCTATTACGAGTTTGCCTTCAATTTGCCCTAGAGCAGCTATGTCTCCCTCATCTATCTGGTCATGTGGGGGTCGGTAGACTGCAACAATTGTTAGGGGTCCAGTGGCAGTGGTTACTTCCACTGCCACTGCTTCGATTTTGTTGGTAGCTGGTAAGAATACCTGGTGGTGGGGGATCCCTCTTTTTACATATATGGCCACTCCTCCGCCTTGGGTTGGCCTGTCTTTACGGTAGCTAATGTAGTTGGGAACTGTCGCTTTTACTCCCGGTTTTAGGTGGGTTTCCCCCATCATGCATATGTCGATGGTGAACTCCTTCATGAGTTCTCTGAACTCGACCTCTTGATTGACAATGCCGTCTGCGTTAAAGACGCACATTGTCAGGCCTTGGATGTTTGGTCGTCTATCCATGATGGGGTTTTGACGCTACTGAGGAAGTCGCAGAGGGGAGCGACTGCTGGACTGTTGCCTGAAGGGCAGCGAGGATCTGTGTGTTCTGCTTCTGGGCTTCCCTGAATTCCTTCATCATTTCCATGACGAGGTTCATGGTCTGCACCATTACACCTAACAACTGATCCGTGGGGGGGAAGTGTGTCTGGGGTTTCCTAGGGCCTTCTCCGTCAAGTTGGACCTGGTTGTTGTTGCTGTGTTTTACCCGGTGTTGTTCTTGTGTTGGTGTCTGGTGTTGTGGTGGTTGGGCAATGCTTTCATGGTTCCTCGGGGGAGAAACCACTTCTGCGTATGTTGCCCTGGGTGTGTCTGGCCTTGGTTTTACCCAGGCCTTGTCTGTGTGTGTTGTCGTGTTTTGGTTTCTTGTGTGTCTGGATGGGTTCGTGGAGTTTTCTTTTCGTGTGTGGGGGGCGGCCTTAGCGCCCTTTGCCTGCTGTGTGTGTCTTTTATGGACCTCGCAACCTTGGTAACCCGCTGTGTGGTTTTTGCCACACAGCGCGCACCTTATTTGCGGGTCCGTGTGTTTCATGTTGCACGTTCGTGTGTCATGGGCCTCGGCGCATTTTCTGCACCTCACTGCCATGGAGCAGTGTGCCGCAATGTGGTTGAGGCCCTGACATCTGAAGCACTGCACCGTCTTGTTTTTGCGGCGCAGTGGTTCAGTGGTCACAGGGACAGCCAGGATCGTCTTAATGTCCCTTTTGTTCTGTGGGACATCCGGTAGTGTGACCTGATACAGGGGCCATTTGCTCCCTATGTTTCCCATTTGTTGGACCGCCTTGACGATGTACCCCTGGGCAGTCAGGTCTGTTTTGATCGCCTGGGGGGCCACTCGTCTTGGTAGGTCCCTGATGACTATGTTTTTATTACGTGTTTTTGTTGTGGGGAAAGTGTAATGGGGTATGTTTTTGCCGTTGAGAAGTGTTTTTATTGTGGTGTAGTGCTCGAGTGTCAGTAATGTTATTTTTATTTTGTCACCACCAGCAGGTTTCGCCTTGAAATTGCCTCCCCCGATTGCTGTTTTTAACATTTCGTAGAGTTCCTCGTAGTTCTGAGAGAACTCTGCGACGATCGGAGGGAGGTGGTGGGTGACATGGTTTTGTGTTTGTGTTGTTGTGTCTTGTGGTGCCTCTGGCTCATCGGCCACCGCTTGGAACCTGTTCGGGGTGGGTTCCACTCCCCGGGCCGGCGGGAGCCTCGGCTGGCGAAAGGTTTTCCTCGCCAGCACGAAACCATCCGAATCCTGCCCGTTTATGCGGTTCCCTTCCAGTTCCGGTGTTTCCTGGTCCCCTCCTAGGACGACGACAGGTGCTGTCGGGGGCGCGGGCTCCTCAGAGGGTGTGGAAGTGGTTGGGATGGGGGTGGTGGATTGTTTTTTCCCCTTGGAGTGCTTCTCCTGCTTGACCTTCCTTACACGCCTTTGCCGGGATGTGGTGGACTTGAGTGGGGGGGATTTGAGGAATTGGGATCGGGTAGGGGGTTGGGTGGCAGTCGCGGGTTTGGGGAGGATTTTAGTCGGTTGACTGGGCTTCTGCTTGCCATTTAGGCTGCGGATATGTTCAGCAAGGAGGCCACAGCCGTTGGCAAGCAGGAGAGGGCTGAGGAGAGGGGAGGGAGGGGCGGGATCGCAAGTCCTGACGACGTATTTGTTTGTCTGTGTTTTGTGTAGGTTTGCCATGTCCGTAGCGGAAAGGGGGCTTGCTGCCAGGTTGTTGTCAGTTGCCACCTTTGTTGTCACCGTTAGGTTTTCCGGTGGCATTGCTGACCCTACTATCACGATGGCAGACGCGGAATTCTGGACGGGGGCGGCGGAAAACCTCTCTGTGGTTCCGCGGCCCGCTTCCAGGTCCTGGCCTACATTTTCCCTGTTCTTGGGGGGGGCAGAGACTGTCTCTGCGGCAGCCGAGGTGCTAGAGACGGCCGGCCGCGCGGCCCGCGGCAACAAGAAAACGCGCCTCGTGTCGTCGGCGGAAAGAGACCGCCGCGACCCCAAGGCGCCACCCAAACTCGGCATATCACGACGACGAGAGGACACGACAACTTTGCCAGGCGACGCCATGCAAATGTTTTTCCCAGTGCCGTCCGTGCTAAGACCTAGGCGCAAGTGCCCGTCAATGTTTTGATAAAAACAGAGCCGGAGAACACCTCTGTTTGTACTCCCGTGCTAGCGGGGGCCTATGGCTGACAGTACGCGAGTGAGAGGAGCGATGCTCAACCCTCGACTGCTACTCAGCGAGTGCCGGCGCAGCCGGGGTGGGGGTGCTTTATGGGCTCGGGTGCGGCGGCCGGTTGCGCGCGCGCCCCATTGGTCGGCGGCCGCAACAGGGCGAGCTGGTAAAGGTGCGGCGGCGGCTGGCGGCGGGTGCCACTGTGTGGGGAGACGCTGACTAGAGCGGAGCGCTTGCTACTGGTGTTGCTGCTGCCGTACGTTCGTTCGAGATGCCGCCCAAGACTAGCGGGAAGGCCGCCAAGAAGGCTGGCAAGGCGCAGAAGAACATTTCGAAGGGCGACAAGAAGAAGAAGCGCAAGAGGAAGGAGAGCTATGCCATCTACATCTACAAGGTGCTGAAGCAGGTGCACCCTGACACGGGCATCTCGTCGAAGGCGATGAGCATCATGAACAGCTTCGTGAACGACATTTTCGAGCGCATTGCGGCCGAGGCTTCTCGCCTGGCGCACTACAACAAGCGCTCGACCATCACGTCCCGCGAGATCCAGACCGCTGTGCGGCTGTTGCTGCCTGGCGAGCTGGCCAAGCACGCCGTGAGCGAGGGCACGAAGGCGGTGACCAAGTACACGAGCTCCAAGTAAGGAGGTGGCTCTGGAATGGAAGGAAGGATGGAGAAGGCTCCTCCGTTGCGAGAGCGGCAAAACGGCCCTTTTCAGGGCCACCAACGTGCCTTTGCGGGAAGGGCGGAATTGTTGTTGTTGTTTTGTGGACGGCTGTGATGTGTGCATTTTGATTGTGGGTGGGGGGGTCCGCGTCAAAGCGTTGTTGCGGGGTACGGCCACGAGGTTGGTCGCCGTGGCGTGGAATGGTGGCACGCCTCGTTGGCGTTGTGTCACCGTAACGACGGCCGTCTGCGGGTTTGGTTTGCACATGACACATGGCGAGGGTGAGATGTGAAATGTTTTGCCGCCCACTATTCCCTTTGCTGTACGCCGAGTTGACAATGGTGCGACGTAACTGCAGCGTGGAGGTGTGTGGAGTGACGTTGAAATGAACGTGCCATTAAGACGCATTGTTGTTGTATTGTACTGTACGTGTACGGCGACACGCACGACGATGTACCATTCGACTCTGATTTTTGATAGCCGTGTCTGACTGATTGCGTACGACGCACGCACACCGATGTCGTCATTCGAGATGCACGCGTGTCCAGTGCAGTACAGTAAGCGCGACGCTAGACGGCGGCGGCGGCGGCGGTCGTTTTTGGCGAATGTCTGTACACGTGTTTGTCTGTGTCCATCCGGTATGTATTTGTTTGTTTGACATAGTTTTGTGTGTCGGTGACGTGGTCCGATCCGTCGCCCCCTGAGTAACTGTCGATCGGCGCGATAGACCGGCGTCACGCAACTGAACCGAAGTCTTGGGCACACCCGTCATACTGTTGTACACCGTCGCGCCGAGAACGGTAACGAAAGGTTGACTTTGATCGGTCGAATGTCTGGGCAGAACGTGAGGAATGAGGCAAGAGTGCAGGAGGAACGGACAGAGGGGGGGCAAAAGAGAGAGGAAGGGAAAAAGGGAGGAACGCATTCGTAGAGCAACGGAACGGTCCCGTGTCGGAGGCGTATTGGAGCCGCACTGAAATGCGTTTAACGGCGGCGCGGCTGCAAGTGTCTGCCGTGGTGAACGTTACCTTTGACGGCTGCATTGGGCTTTTGCCTTTGCTTTTTGCTTTCGCTTTCCCGGATGTACGTAACGTTTGTTGATATGGTTCTGAGGAAGAGTGTATGACAGTGCCGTGCCGTCCATGTTCGTGTGCCCTCCCATTGTGTGTATGCTATTGTCTGTGTACTTGAATGATGTATGTAGGTGTTTAGTGGACATGTTTTACCAGTGGGGGGGAAATGGATCGTCGATAGTTGCCGTCACTCTGTCACGGTCGAGATGACGCACCCTCCCTACAGAAAGGTGTCGAGAAAGTGTGTGTGTGTGTGTGTGTGTGTGTGTGTGTGTGTGTTTAGCGAATTGCGTCCGTGAATTGGCAGTGTTTGGAGGTGGGCGTGCCCTGCATGTGGCCCGGAAGGCTGTTCGTTTGGCGGTAGTGTTGTGTGGACAGGGGAGGGGCATGCGTAACGCTGCTGGCATGGCATTCGGGAGATGGGAGGGGGCGAACGAGGAGCGGCGGCCAAAAGACGGGACGGGGAGGGGCGCGGTGTGGGTGGCTTGCGCCTGTGCTCGGCGTTGTGGTTTGTGCAAAAGAGGAGGAGAAAAACAATGAGGTGCCAGGGAGGGGAGCGTTGTTGTGTTGTGGTTGTCGTGGTGTAGCCGCAGACGCGGCTGTCAGTGAACGTGGCGAGACGGACGGATGCGCGGAGGGGCGGGGGCGGGGGCGGCGCATTTCGCCGGTGCCGTGCCATGCCTGAAAGCCGCGTGGTCGCTGTGTTGTTGGTGGCGTGGGGGCGAGGAGAGTACCGTACGGGTGTGCTTGTGCGCCGGAAATGGCACACTGCGCCTGCCCGTCTTGGAGGCTGATGGCTGTGGTGTGGAAATGGGGCGCGGTGATGTTGAAGCAGTTGAAGAACAGAAAAAGAAACCAAAAACGTAAGGGGGAGGCCATGGCGTGATGCGGCGGCGGTGGTGAGAGCGGGAAAAACAAAACAAAACAAAACAACAAAAAAAGAAGGGAAAACAACAAGAAACAAAAAAAAGAAAACAAAAAGTCTATCAAGATTAAAATGTAAATGGAAATGGACCCAGGTATAACCTCCCCGCACAAATAGCAGAGAGTCCGATGATAATAAAAATGTGCCAGAATGTTAACGTCCCTACAAAACAAACCCAACGATAAGTAACAGTGCAACAGACATAATGAAACCTGATACATTGTATGAGGGCAGCAGCGTTGACCTTTGGCCCTGTATTCAGAATAAAAAGAGCCAAAGATCGTTACCCCAATGAAAAAAGACACACACACAAAAAAGTGCATTTATATCTGCTCCTCAATTGTAGATACCCCTTACACAGCTGTGTGCAATGAATGAGTGCTGGCTGGTAATTAATTGCACTCCTTGGAGGGAAATGCCATAGGAAGTAGTCTTTAAAAAGTGAATGTTTTTCTTTAAAAAAAAAAAAAAAAAAAAAAAAAGTTACTTGAGAAAAAACGTAATATTGGGGCATTTGTTGTTGAACAAAATAAGTACAATTAACATACGTTATCAGATTTGCGCAATGCAGCTTCACACTACCTTGTTATTATAACACAATATACTGTACATCGTCCCGAACCGTGACCAGAGTCGCGAGACGAGCAGAGCACGCCGCCGACGCCCGCTCAGTACAACCGTCCACCCGCTACTACTGTCGACTGACTACTACCTCTGCCGACTCGCGCTACAATATATATAACAACTGTTCCTGGCGACTCGCTGCGTGCCACTACTGTCGTCTGGCTCGGTCCAAGCGCCGACTAGCAACGATAAATAACTCTCTGGTCAGACAGAGATGCTGTCATGCCTCGCCATCGCTCTGGTAATGAATACATACGTGTTGCAGCGTGCGCACCACCGGAACACGCAGTGGCGGAGCCAAAGACTGTGTTGTCGAGGTCGAGTGCGTGCGGGAAGAGAGGCAGCGTCGGCACGGAGATGCAAGCGAGCGAGACGCACGGGGGCTGCGGCGTGGCGCGTTTGCGGTTGGCGCCTTTGGTGGCAACGGCCGGGACAAGCAGCGGTGTATGGTGTGGTGCGGGGCGGACAGGGGCGGCGGTGGACGGGGAGGAGGAGGCGGCGCGACGACGGCATGGGGGCGAAAACGGGACGGGGGACGGGGGACGGCGGATGTTGAGAGGCGTCACGCGCGGACAGGACACAGACACACAGATTGGAAGGGAGGGTGCGCGGTAGTAGTTGGGAATGTGCGTACCGTGCGGGATGGGAGTGGGCGAGGAACACGGTCGTGGCCCCTGTTTTGGGTGCGTGTGATGACGTCGGTGTGTTGTGGGAAGGGAAGGGAGAGTAATAGGCTGTGGCGGCGGCGCGTAATGGGCGTAGGCCGAAAAGAGAAAGGAACGTGGGCAGTGTGTTGGCAAGCGTCGGTTCGACTGCGACGTTGATGGGCAGGGCAGGGCAAGGTTAATGGTGGTAGGAGTAGGCGTGTGGGCGCAAAAATCCGCTGCTGCAGGCGGTGCCGTAACCGCCATGGCGGGAAGGAGAGACGGCCCTAAGAAAGAAAGAAAGAAAGAAAAGAAAGAAAGAAAGAAACAAATAAGAAAAAAAAAAGGAGGGGGGGGCGAAAGTGGAGAGGCGGTGGTGTGAGAAGGGCGGGGGCGGAAGGAAGGACAAGAGGCGAGGCGACGGCTTGCTTTGTGTATCGGTCGGTCTGGCTATGCTTCGTTTTCTGCAGCAGGGTCGGTGCGCGGCAGTGGGAACGCCTGGCGGCTGGACTGGACGGCCAGCAATGCGGTTGGATGGGCGGCCACAGCACCGCACCTGTGCCCGAGGAGGAGACGCTGGCGGCGGGCCCTGAGGTGAGGCCGGCTGGGGCTGTGGATGTGTAGGTGTGCGCCGCTGCAGCAACAACGAGTAAAACGCGAGAAGAAGGGATGGCGGTAGAGAGAAAAAGGTCGGCACGGCCATTGCGCGATGTGGCGTGTTGTGACGGGGTTTGCTCACTTGCCCCGTTGTGTTGATGCGCAGGCAGACGCGTACAGGGAGACGAGCCCGGTCTGCAGCAGGGTGTGGCCGTGCCGAGTGCAGAGCAGCGGCGGCTCGGTTCGGTTCGGCCCGGCCCGGCGGGCCGCGCTGTTGTCGCGGACGTGAGCGCCCCCTGGCGGGTGGCCGGAGGCGGCGCGGCGTGTTGGACGTGTGGCTGGTGGCAGTGCACAATTTGCGAGTGGCTGGCGGTGTGGTGTGGCGGTTGGCGCGTCGGGCGGCGGAGAGAGAGAGAGAGAGAGAGAGAGAGAGAGAGGAGAGGTATGTGTTGCGGGCGCCCTTTGCTGCGCTGCGTCGTTGCGTGTGCCGTACAGGGCGGGCGCTTGTCGACTGTGTGGGCGGTGTGGTGAATTGGCGGCGTTGTGCCGCGTGTGCCCGGCCGAAGGCGTCGGGAAAAACAGAAGGAAAGGAGAGAGTGTGAGTGGGTCCGGTGTGCGTAGGCCCGTGATGTCGCGTCACGCCGTGTCATGTTTGTGAAACGGCTGCCGGGAGGTGTGGTAGCGAGCCGGTCGGTGTCAGTGCGAAGGGGAATGTGCGTGCGTTTGGCGGTTTCGGTGTGCTTTTTGCGGCGTGAGAGTGGGAATTAGTGGGGCCGGCTGTTGTGTTGGTTCCTTGTGTCTTGTGTCGTGTAGCTTGATGGCAACGTGGAAGGACGCCGGTTTCGTTTCGAGCCTTGCGTGTGGTTGTCGACGTTGACTGGTTGGCGTGTGCCGATGCACGTGCATGTGTGGGTCGCGAGTGCGTTTTTGGCTGGCTGTGTGTGTGTTGGGGGGGAAGGGGGAGGCGGTGTTGAAAGTGCAGTCGTTGCCACGGGCGTCGTCGGGTGGGGCTGGGGCTGTGCGTCGTGGCGGAAAGGTGGTAGGTTGCGGGAAGCGAGCCCGTCGTTGACGGTGTCGCGTGAGTGTTGTGAATCGAGTGGGGCGCGGGGCGCGGGACAGGAGCAGCGTGCCGCTGCGTCGTGGCCGTCAGCAGAGGCTGTGCGTGTGCGTGTCCTTTTTGTGGGCGGTTCGTGCGAGGCGTTTTTTGTTTTTTTGTTTTGTTTTGTGTTGCCCTAGTTGTTAGTTTATTTTGTTTGTTTTTTGGTGTTTGTTTGTTATTTTGAGACGACGACTGGTTGGTGGCGTGCGCGCGAAGTGGCGGTGTGCGCCTCCCGTGTCGTTTTTGTGTGTGTGTGTTTTTTTTTTGTTTTTTTTTTCTTTTGTGTGTTTTTTTTTTGCACTGGGCCCCGGGGGGGGGGGTGGGTGGGTGCGTGTCGATTGCCGGCTGGCGAAAGGTGCGCCATCGGCGGGGTGGGTCGCCGGCACAAGTAGAGGCGGCGGCGGCGGCGTTGTGTTGTTGTGTGGTGGTTGTTTTGTTCGGCTGTGTCGGCGAGCTGTGTTGCGGTGCGTGTGAATGGTGGTGCAAAAGTGCTGGCGTTGGGGGTGCGACCGCGACGGCGGCGAGCCGCGGGCGCGCATGATAGTGATGTTGTGAACAGCGGCTGTGTACGGTAGTGGTGTTGTTGTAGCACGACGTGCATCCGGGCCGGCGCGGAAAGCGCAGTTGCGGGCGGTTGCCCTGGTGTCGACACGTGGTGCTCTGGGTTGTTGTGTGGTGCCCTTTGGCCGGTGGGGGTGGTTCGCGTGTGTCTCGTTCGCGCTCGGTATCTGGTCGTGGTCGTGCTGCTCCCCGTCTGTCGGCGGTTGTCGACGTCGTCTGTACGTTTTGTTTGTTTGTTTGTTTGTTTGTTTGTTTGTTTGCGGCGTGCCTGCCGACGTCGTCCCGTCGCGACCTTTCAACCGAAAGTGTGGCGCCCGAAGGTGAACGAACGTAGCCTGACCTCGGCGCTTTACGCTGAGCGAACCGAACCTAACCTAACCTAACCTGTGGTGAGGTGAGCTCAGCCTGAGCCCCTAACGTCTACGTAAGGAAAGCTGTCCGGCTCACGCCTCACGTTTTTTGAACGCTTTTTAACCTACGTTTGACGCTTCTTAACCTAGCACTGACCCCTTAACCTAACGTGTAACCTAACCTAACCGAACCTAACCTCTGACGCCTGACGTGTTTGAATGCTTAACCTAAGTTTGACGCTTAACCTAACCCAAGTCCCCTTAACCTAACCCACGTCCACCTAACCTAACCTAACCTAACCTAACCTAACCTAGACGTGTAAACGTAATGTGTAACGCGTAACGTGTAAGGTCGGCTGTCGTGTGTGCTGACGGCAGATTGGGTTGGTCTGTAGATTCGGATTGCGGTTTGCCTCGGTCGAGGGGTTGGGTCGGAAGCGGCGAGGGGCGGCGGCGCCTGTTGCGCAGGCGGCGTCCGTTTGCGGCGGGCAATTGTTGAGAAACGGCTGTGAATGTTGGCGGGCGAGAGGAGGAGGACGGCGCGCGATGTGGCCCGACGGCTGCGGGCCGATCGGGAAACGGCGGGCGGGCGACGGAAGGCGATGGGGCGGCGGAGGCGCGTTTGCACGGCCGTCATCGCCGCACGCCTCGGCTTGTGTGGCTGTGGCGCCGGCCGCGCTGGCCGGGCTGCCGCGGCGACGGTGTGGGAGTTTTGCCGAAGGTTTGGCCATTGTGGCGGGTCGTCGGCTGGGGCTGTGGGGGCGGCATTTGGGCGGGGGCGGCGATTCTCGGCGGGCCGACCCAGGCTGTAGCGCGCGGTAGCTGCAGTTTGGCCGTGGTTTGCGGCGCTGCCGTGGCGACTGGTTGGCGACTGTGGTGTGGCTGTGTGTAGCCCCATCCTCGGTGGTTTGAAAGGCGCGGGCGGTTGTGGCGCAGGTTTGGGGCTGCTCCGCACAGGCTGTCGGACGTTGGGCGGTAGCAAGCGCGGGAGGCGCGGCGCGGCGGCGCGCAGAGTGGCGGCCGCTCTCTCGGCCGTCCGCGCCCGCCCGCGACACTGGCTGGGCCCTTGTGATTCTCTGCTCTGCTGTGCTGTGCCTGCGTGCCTGCCGTCCCGCTCGCTCTCGCTCTCGCTGTGTGTTACGCGCGTCGTCGAAATGGCAGATCAGGCGGCTACGAACGAGACTGCTGCGGCACCCGCCGCCACCGGCACTACGAAGAAGGCCAAGTCTGCGAAGAAGCCGCGCGCCAAGCCTGCGCACCCGCGCACCTCTGAGATGGTGACGGCCGCCATCAAGAGTCTGAAGGAGCGCGGCGGGTCGTCGCTGCAGGCGATCAAGAAGTACATTGCCGCGCACTACAAGCTGGACGCGGAGAAGCTGGCGCCGTTTATCAAGAAGTACCTCAAGTCGGCCGTCGTGGCGGGCGAGCTGGTGCAGACGAAGGGGAAGGGCGCGTCCGGCTCGTTCAAGCTTGCCGGCGCCGGCGGCGGGGGGGCGGCCGAGGGCGGCAAGGCTCGTGCTGGCGGTGCCAAGAAGAAGCGCGCCGCTCCGGCCAGCAAGGAGAAGAAGGGCGGCCGTGCGGCCGGCGCAAAGAAGGCTGGTGGCGTGAAGGCGGCGACCGGTCGGAAGGCGGGCGCCGCCAAGAAGGCGTCTGCGGCGTCGGCCGCTCCCGCGGGTGCGAAGAAGGCGGCTGCGGCCAAGCCGGCCAAGGCCAAGTCGCCGTCGAAGGCGAAGAAGGCCGCCAAGGTTCCGACGAAGAAGCCGAAGGCGCCGCGCCCGAAGAAGGCGACGACGCCGTCTAAGGCGAAGGCTTCGCCCAAGAAGAAGAAGTAGAGTAGAGGAGAAAGAGATGGGAAAGGAAGGGTTTGGCGCTTGGCTCCGTCGTCCCCACCCCCCGTCGTCGTCTAGTGGCGCGCAAGAGACGCGCGGCCCAAAACGGCCCTTCTCAGGGCCATCAAAGCACGTCGGGGAAGGTTTTGATTGTCGTGTTGCGTTTGGTGTGGGTGTCTGTCTGTATGCCCGTGGGGATGCTGTTTGCGTGCCGTGGTGGTTGGATTGCGGGGGTCGGTGGCGGGTGTGGGCGGCGGTAGCGGTGGTGGTGGTGTTGTTGTTGTTGTTGTTGAGGAGTGTCGCCGTGCTTTTGGCGGCGGCCGACGGTTGGTTTTTCTGTCACGTTGTTTTTGAATACGTTGGTTGGGCTTGCCTGCGTTCAGTTCTTCTCGGATGTCTTGTCTCGTCGTGTCCGGTCTTTGTTTGTTTCTTTGTGTGTGTTATGTTTTGCAACGGGGGGGGGGGGGCACGTTGAGATGTGGAAGGAGTCGGCGGGGATTTCGGTGGCGTGTAGAGCGCGCCTGCCTGGCCGTTGGTGCGGGTTTTGTTTTCGAAACGAAAGCGGCGGCCGGCCAGCCACCCGTGCGGTGTGACGTCGGCCGTTGGGTATTGTGCGCTTTGAGCGGCCGGGGAGGGATGATGTGCGATTGTTGCGCGCTGCTAGCAGGCAGGCAGGCAGAGTGAGCGGGTGTGGCGGACGGACGGGAAGTGGTGGTTTTTTTTTTGTTTTTTTTTGTGTGGTTGTGGGGCGAGAGGCAGGCGACCGACAAAGTTTGCTCGCGACGGAGAGATGTTAGTGGCCCTGAAAAGGGCCGTTTTTGTTTGTGCGGTGCGGTGCCGCGGCGCGGTTTAGGCGCGCTCGCCGCGGATGCGGCGCGCGAGCTGGATGTCCTTGGGCATGATGGTGACGCGCTTGGCGTGGATTGCGCACAGGTTGGTGTCTTCGAAGAGGCCGACGAGGTAGGCCTCGCTGGCCTCCTGCAGGGCCATGACTGCGGAGCTCTGGAAGCGCAGGTCGGTCTTGAAGTCCTGGGCGATCTCGCGCACTAGGCGCTGGAATGGCAGCTTGCGGATGAGCAGCTCTGTGCTCTTCTGGTAGCGCCTGATTTCTCGCAGGGCGACGGTGCCCGGCCTGTAGCGGTGGGGCTTCTTGACGCCTCCGGTGGCGGGCGCGCTCTTCCTCGCCGCCTTGGTGGCGAGCTGTTTGCGCGGCGCCTTTCCGCCGGTGGACTTGCGGGCCGTTTGCTTTGTGCGGGCCATGGCGGTAGCGGTAGCGGTAGCGGAGCGGCGTGCGTGGAGGTTAGGTGCGGCGCGGCGTCCGGTGCTGCCTTGACAACGGGCCCGCGCGCCTCCGTGCTGCGCTTATATGCCCTCGGTTGCGCGTGGTGGGGGGAGGGCGGGCCAGAGTCTATATAGGGGGGCGGCGGGCGCGCTGGGCGCCCCCCCCCCAGCTGCTCGACTCGCTGCGACTCAGATCGTCTCTGCTCACGCAACGCCATGGCTGGGAAGCAGATTGCCGCCGCATTGGCTACTCTCATCAACGCGATGGGGTTCACCGGCGGCCGCCAATGGCAGCCAAGGCGCAAGCGAACGCAGCGGGACAGGACGATGCTCCAGTGCTACAACTGCCAGCGGCTGGGGCACACCGCGCGCGGGTGTAAGAACGCCGTCGCGTGCTTGAAGTGCGCGGCGGCTCACGACACCCGCAGCTGCACGAAGCCTCGTGGGGTGGCCTGCGTCTGCGCGAACTGCGGCGGACCGCATGCCGCCAACTCGCGTAGCTGCGGCTACCTCCGCGAGTCACGCCGTCTACACGCCGCACCACGCCCTGCGGCGACGTCAGGCGCCTCGCCGGCTGCCCCGCCCCCCCGCTTCGGCGAGGGGTGCGAGCCGCGCCGCCTTGAGGCCACCACCGACAAAGCTATGGCCGGCTTCCAAGCCGCCTTCGCGGCCGAAAGGGCCGCACTGATGGACGAGCTCACAGCTGTGCATCGCCAGCTCCAGCAGCTACGCGATGAGCTGCGGGCCATCAAGAAGCAGCCGCCAGATCGCGCCGCCACCCCCGCCGTGAGTCGTCCGATGGGGGTAGACGCGGCCACGCAAACCACCGCTCCTCCTCCTGCAACAGTTCAGGAGGTGGCGCCCATGGAGACAGAGGAGGTGCCGCCGAGGCTGCCCCCCTCCAAGGTGGCAGCCACAAGCAAGGGAACTACCGCGCCTCCTGACTGCTCGCAAGCCGAGCAACCAAAGAAGAAGAGGAAGGTGCGGGTCACCATTCCCAAGAGCGGACGGTGTGCAGGAAATCCTCAAGTACACTGCCTCGTCACTGAAGAGCGGGACGTACCCCCAATCATATCTCCCATACCCCTACACCCCACCCGGCCAGTCTAAGCCTCCCCTCCCCCATCAACCGATCGACCTACGAACATACAGATGGCGTACCATACTAGCGGAAGCAGCCACGGACGAAGAGTTAGACATCATCAACTCTTACCCAATATTTACGCCCCCCGAATGGGACATGCTGGTCGACGTCGTAGAATCGTGGGTGTGGGAAGAGGCCCGGTCGGGTAGGAGAGAGAAGAAGCTTCCAGTTGACATATTTGTCAGGAAAAAATTGAAATCACAGGCCCAAGTCCAGAAATGAACACACACCGGGCAATCATCAGGCGTAGCGGAGACTAACCATGACCACCGGCCAGTCACTTTGGCCTTTCGTTTTCCCTCTCTCTCACTGTCTCTCTCACTGTCCTTTAATCTGTCATTTAATTTAAAAAAAAAAAAAAAAAAAAAAAAAAAAAAAAAAAAAAAAAAAAAAAAAAAAAAAAAAAAAAAAAAATCCAGCACAACAGTCAAGGTCAAATACCACCCGTCATGTCACACCCACATCTTCACCCCGTCAATGAAGAAGGAGAAGCGCTTTAAACGCGCTAGAACTTCGCTCACAGCTGAGGGTTCACCCCTCAACCATGTGCGTCGTCGTCGTCGCTGGGCGCAGACCGTAGCCGACTCGCCAGCCGCTGCAGCTGCTGTTTGTGCACGTTTTGCTTTGCCCGAGGAAGGAAGGATGACAGGCCGCGGCAAGGGAGGAAAGGGGCTCGGCAAGGGTGGCGCCAAGCGGCACCGCAAGGTGTTGCGCGACAACATCCAGGGCATCACGAAGCCCGCCATCCGCCGCCTGGCTCGCAGGGGCGGCGTGAAGCGCATCTCTGGTCTGATCTACGAGGAGACCCGCGGGGTGCTGAAGGTGTTCCTGGAGAACGTGATCCGCGACGCGGTGACGTACACTGAGCACGCCAAGCGCAAGACTGTGACGGCCATGGACGTGGTGTACGCCCTGAAGAGGCAGGGGCGCACCCTGTACGGTTTCGGCGGTTAGGCTGCGTCGCAGCGGGCGCTGGCCTTCCCGCGGCCGTGCTCGTGGGTGGGAGAGACTAGAA
The DNA here is from genome assembly GCF_023864345.2 of Schistocerca serialis cubense. Taxonomy (NCBI): domain Eukaryota; kingdom Metazoa; phylum Arthropoda; class Insecta; order Orthoptera; family Acrididae; genus Schistocerca; species Schistocerca serialis. The sequence goes on along the minus strand of NW_026048319.1, from coordinate 11,642 downwards.
AACGGCCCTTTTCAGGGCCACCACACTGTTCGGAAGTTGAAAAGTGCGAAAGAGTCTGTGTTGTTGCTGCGTGTGTTGTTTGTTTGTTTGTTTCTTTCCGTTTGAGCGACGTGATGTGACTGGGAGGGGAGAAGGAAAGGAAACGTGTCATGTGGCTGGCTGTGTGTGTGTGTGAGAGAGAGTGGAGCTGCTTCGTTTGTGTTTGTTATTGTGTGTCTTTGTATCGATCGCGATGGAGATGGCGGGCTGTGTGTTGTTGTGCGAGAGGCGGTGATTATTTGCTTGCTTGCGTGGTTTGGCTCTGTGTGTTTGCGGCGGCGTTGGGGTTTCCGAGGCAAGGCGTGTAGGGCATAGGCGGCCGGATCAGCTGTTTGTTTCGTTCGTGTCGACGGCCGTTGCGCGCGGGAGTGGAGGGCGGTGTGTCGACACGCCTCCCTTTAACAATGGTCATTATTGCTGCCGTTGTCGTTTGGAAGGCGACTGCGACCGTGCAAAAAATGTGTGTGTTGGGCCACACGGGCTGTGTGGACGACAAGATGGCGGACGCGCGCCGCCAGGCGGCGGCTGTGCTGTGAAAGTGCAAAGTTAAAACAAAACAAAACAAGGTGCGGCGAGGACGACTGAAATTTTGCTTTGGACGTAGGTTTGTGTGGTGGCCCTGAAAAGGGCCGATTGTTGTGGGCCGAGCCGAGCCGGCAAAGCGCGTTGCGTGCAGGGGAGCACGCGGCGCTGCGATTGCCTGGCCTCCTTTAGGCCTTCTTCTCGGTCTTCTTTGGCAGCAGGACGGCCTGGATGTTGGGCAGGACACCACCCTGTGCGATGGTGACGCCCGACAGGAGCTTGTTGAGCTCCTCGTCGTTGCGGATGGCAAGCTGCAGGTGGCGCGGGATGATGCGCGTCTTCTTGTTGTCGCGGGCCGCGTTTCCGGCCAGCTCGAGCACCTCAGCCGCGAGGTACTCCATGACGGCGGCGAGGTAGACGGGCGCCCCGGCGCCGACGCGCTCTGCGTAGTTTCCCTTGCGCAGGAGGCGGTGGATTCTGCCGACCGGGAACTGGAGCCCAGCCCTGCTTGAGCGGGACTTTGACTTGCCCTTGACTTTGCCTCCCTTTCCGCGTCCGGACATGGCGATGGGCTAGCGACGGTGCACACGAAACGGAAACGAAAACGACCGGTGCGAGCGGCAGCGAGTCGAGCAGCGGAGTGCGTGCCGGCGCAGCCGGGGTGGGGGTGCTTTATGGGCTCGGGTGCGGCGGCCGGTTGCGCGCGCGCCCCATTGGTCGGCGGCCGCAACAGGGCGAGCTGGTAAAGGTGCGGCGGCGGCTGGCGGCGGGTGCCACTGTGTGGGGAGACGCTGACTAGAGCGGAGCGCTTGCTACTGGTGTTGCTGCTGCCGTACGTTCGTTCGAGATGCCGCCCAAGACTAGCGGGAAGGCCGCCAAGAAGGCTGGCAAGGCGCAGAAGAACATTTCGAAGGGCGACAAGAAGAAGAAGCGCAAGAGGAAGGAGAGCTATGCCATCTACATCTACAAGGTGCTGAAGCAGGTGCACCCTGACACGGGCATCTCGTCGAAGGCGATGAGCATCATGAACAGCTTCGTGAACGACATTTTCGAGCGCATTGCGGCCGAGGCTTCTCGCCTGGCGCACTACAACAAGCGCTCGACCATCACGTCCCGCGAGATCCAGACCGCTGTGCGGCTGTTGCTGCCTGGCGAGCTGGCCAAGCACGCCGTGAGCGAGGGCACGAAGGCGGTGACCAAGTACACGAGCTCCAAGTAAGGAGGTGGCTCTGGAATGGAAGGAAGGATGGAGAAGGCTCCTCCGTTGCGAGAGCGGCAAAACGGCCCTTTTCAGGGCCACCAACGTGCCTTTGCGGGAAGGGCGGAATTGTTGTTGTTGTTTTGTGGACGGCTGTGATGTGTGCATTTTGATTGTGGGTGGGGGGGTCCGCGTCAAAGCGTTGTTGCGGGGTACGGCCACGAGGTTGGTCGCCGTGGCGTGGAATGGTGGCACGCCTCGTTGGCGTTGTGTCACCGTAACGACGGCCGTCTGCGGGTTTGGTTTGCACATGACACATGGCGAGGGTGAGATGTGAAATGTTTTGCCGCCCACTATTCCCTTTGCTGTACGCCGAGTTGACAATGGTGCGACGTAACTGCAGCGTGGAGGTGTGTGGAGTGACGTTGAAATGAACGTGCCATTAAGACGCATTGTTGTTGTATTGTACTGTACGTGTACGGCGACACGCACGACGATGTACCATTCGACTCTGATTTTTGATAGCCGTGTCTGACTGATTGCGTACGACGCACGCACACCGATGTCGTCATTCGAGATGCACGCGTGTCCAGTGCAGTACAGTAAGCGCGACGCTAGACGGCGGCGGCGGCGGCGGTCGTTTTTGGCGAATGTCTGTACACGTGTTTGTCTGTGTCCATCCGGTATGTATTTGTTTGTTTGACATAGTTTTGTGTGTCGGTGACGTGGTCCGATCCGTCGCCCCCTGAGTAACTGTCGATCGGCGCGATAGACCGGCGTCACGCAACTGAACCGAAGTCTTGGGCACACCCGTCATACTGTTGTACACCGTCGCGCCGAGAACGGTAACGAAAGGTTGACTTTGATCGGTCGAATGTCTGGGCAGAACGTGAGGAATGAGGCAAGAGTGCAGGAGGAACGGACAGAGGGGGGGCAAAAGAGAGAGGAAGGGAAAAAGGGAGGAACGCATTCGTAGAGCAACGGAACGGTCCCGTGTCGGAGGCGTATTGGAGCCGCACTGAAATGCGTTTAACGGCGGCGCGGCTGCAAGTGTCTGCCGTGGTGAACGTTACCTTTGACGGCTGCATTGGGCTTTTGCCTTTGCTTTTTGCTTTCGCTTTCCCGGATGTACGTAACGTTTGTTGATATGGTTCTGAGGAAGAGTGTATGACAGTGCCGTGCCGTCCATGTTCGTGTGCCCTCCCATTGTGTGTATGCTATTGTCTGTGTACTTGAATGATGTATGTAGGTGTTTAGTGGACATGTTTTACCAGTGGGGGGGAAATGGATCGTCGATAGTTGCCGTCACTCTGTCACGGTCGAGATGACGCACCCTCCCTACAGAAAGGTGTCGAGAAAGTGTGTGTGTGTGTGTGTGTGTGTGTGTGTGTGTGTGTTTAGCGATTGCGTCCGTGAATTGGCAGTGTTTGGAGGTGGGCGTGCCCTGCATGTGGCCCGGAAGGCTGTTCGTTTGGCGGTAGTGTTGTGTGGACAGGGGAGGGGCATGCGTAACGCTGCTGGCATGGCATTCGGGAGATGGGAGGGGGCGAACGAGGAGCGGCGGCCAAAAGACGGGACGGGGGAGGGGCGCGGTGTGGGTGGCTTGCGCCTGTGCTCGGCGTTGTGGTTTGTGCAAAAGAGGAGGAGAAAAACAATGAGGTGCCAGGGAGGGGAGCGTTGTTGTGTTGTGGTTGTCGTGGTGTAGCCGCAGACGCGGCTGTCAGTGAACGTGGCGAGACGGACGGATGCGCGGAGGGGCGGGGGCGGGGGCGGCGCATTTCGCCGGTGCCGTGCCATGCCTGAAAGCCGCGTGGTCGCTGTGTTGTTGGTGGCGTGGGGGCGAGGAGAGTACCGTACGGGTGTGCTTGTGCGCCGGAAATGGCACACTGCGCCTGCCCGTCTTGGAGGCTGATGGCTGTGGTGTGGAAATGGGGCGCGGTGATGTTGAAGCAGTTGAAGAACAGAAAAAGAAACCAAAAACGTAAGGGGGAGGCCATGGCGTGATGCGGCGGCGGTGGTGAGAGCGGGAAAAACAAAACAAAACAAAACAACAAAAAAAGAAGGGAAAACAACAAGAAACAAAAAAAAGAAAACAAAAAGTCTATCAAGATTAAAATGTAAATGGAAATGGACCCAGGTATAACCTCCCCGCACAAATAGCAGAGAGTCCGATGATAATAAAAATGTGCCAGAATGTTAACGTCCCTACAAAACAAACCCAACGATAAGTAACAGTGCAACAGACATAATGAAACCTGATACATTGTATGAGGGCAGCAGCGTTGACCTTTGGCCCTGTATTCAGAATAAAAAGAGCCAAAGATCGTTACCCCAATGAAAAAAGACACACACACAAAAAAGTGCATTTATATCTGCTCCTCAATTGTAGATACCCCTTACACAGCTGTGTGCAATGAATGAGTGCTGGCTGGTAATTAATTGCACTCCTTGGAGGGAAATGCCATAGGAAGTAGTCTTTAAAAAGTGAATGTTTTTCTTTAAAAAAAAAAAAAAAAAAAAAAAAGTTACTTGAGAAAAAACGTAATATTGGGGCATTTGTTGTTGAACAAAATAAGTACAATTAACATACGTTATCAGATTTGCGCAATGCAGCTTCACACTACCTTGTTATTATAACACAATATACTGTACATCGTCCCGAACCGTGACCAGAGTCGCGAGACGAGCAGAGCACGCCGCCGACGCCCGCTCAGTACAACCGTCCACCCGCTACTACTGTCGACTGACTACTACCTCTGCCGACTCGCGCTACAATATATATAACAACTGTTCCTGGCGACTCGCTGCGTGCCACTACTGTCGTCTGGCTCGGTCCAAGCGCCGACTAGCAACGATAAATAACTCTCTGGTCAGACAGAGATGCTGTCATGCCTCGCCATCGCTCTGGTAATGAATACATACGTGTTGCAGCGTGCGCACCACCGGAACACGCAGTGGCGGAGCCAAAGACTGTGTTGTCGAGGTCGAGTGCGTGCGGGAAGAGAGGCAGCGTCGGCACGGAGATGCAAGCGAGCGAGACGCACGGGGGCTGCGGCGTGGCGCGTTTGCGGTTGGCGCCTTTGGTGGCAACGGCCGGGACAAGCAGCGGTGTATGGTGTGGTGCGGGGCGGACAGGGGCGGCGGTGGACGGGGAGGAGGAGGCGGCGCGACGACGGCATGGGGGCGAAAACGGGACGGGGGACGGGGGACGGCGGATGTTGAGAGGCGTCACGCGCGGACAGGACACAGACACACAGATTGGAAGGGAGGGTGCGCGGTAGTAGTTGGGAATGTGCGTACCGTGCGGGATGGGAGTGGGCGAGGAACACGGTCGTGGCCCCTGTTTTTGGGTGCGTGTGATGACGTCGGTGTGTTGTGGGAAGGGAAGGGAGAGTAATAGGCTGTGGCGGCGGCGCGTAATGGGCGTAGGCCGAAAAGAGAAAGGAACGTGGGCAGTGTGTTGGCAAGCGTCGGTTCGACTGCGACGTTGATGGGCAGGGCAGGGCAAGGTTAATGGTGGTAGGAGTAGGCGTGTGGGCGCAAAAATCCGCTGCTGCAGGCGGTGCCGTAACCGCCATGGCGGGAAGGAGAGACGGCCCTAAGAAAGAAAGAAAGAAAGAAAAGAAAGAAAGAAAGAAACAAATAAGAAAAAAAAAAGGAGGGGGGGGCGAAAGTGGAGAGGCGGTGGTGTGAGAAGGGCGGGGGCGGAAGGAAGGACAAGAGGCGAGGCGACGGCTTGCTTTGTGTATCGGTCGGTCTGGCTATGCTTCGTTTTCTGCAGCAGGGTCGGTGCGCGGCAGTGGGAACGCCTGGCGGCTGGACTGGACGGCCAGCAATGCGGTTGGATGGGCGGCCACAGCACCGCACCTGTGGAGACGCTGGCGGCGGGCCCTGAGGTGAGGCCGGCTGGGGCTGTGGATGTGTAGGTGTGCGCCGCTGCAGCAACAACGAGTAAAACGCGAGAAGAAGGGATGGCGGTAGAGAGAAAAAGGTCGGCACGGCCATTGCGCGATGTGGCGTGTTGTGACGGGGTTTGCTCACTTGCCCCGTTGTGTTGATGCGCAGGCAGACGCGTACAGGGAGACGAGCCCGGTCTGCAGCAGGGTGTGGCCGTGCCGAGTGCAGAGCAGCGGCGGCTCGGTTCGGTTCGGCCCGGCCCGGCGGGCCGCGCTGTTGTCGCGGACGTGAGCGCCCCCTGGCGGGTGGCCGGAGGCGGCGCGGCGTGTTGGACGTGTGGCTGGTGGCAGTGCACAATTTGCGAGTGGCTGGCGGTGTGGTGTGGCGGTTGGCGCGTGGGGCGGCGGAGAGAGAGAGAGAGAGAGAGGAGAGGTATGTGTTGCGGGCGCCCTTTGCTGCGCTGCGTCGTTGCGTGTGCCGTACAGGGCGGGCGCTTGTCGACTGTGTGGGCGGTGTGGTGAATTGGCGGCGTTGTGCCGCGTGTGCCCGGCCGAAGGCGTCGGGAAAAACAGAAGGAAAGGAGAGAGTGTGAGTGGGTCCGGTGTGCGTAGGCCCGTGATGTCGCGTCACGCCGTGTCATGTTTGTGAAACGGCTGCCGGGAGGTGTGGTAGCGAGCCGGTCGGTGTCAGTGCGAAGGGGAATGTGCGTGCGTTTGGCGGTTTCGGTGTGCTTTTTGCGGCGTGAGAGTGGGAATTAGTGGGGCCGGCTGTTGTGTTGGTTCCTTGTGTCTTGTGTCGTGTAGCTTGATGGCAACGTGGAAGGACGCCGGTTTCGTTTCGAGCCTTGCGTGTGGTTGTCGACGTTGACTGGTTGGCGTGTGCCGATGCACGTGCATGTGTGGGTCGCGAGTGCGTTTTTGGCTGGCTGTGTGTGTGTGTTGGGGGGGAAGGGGGAGGCGGTGGTGAAAGTGCAGTCGTTGCCACGGGCGTCGTCGGGTGGGGCTGGGGCTGTGCGTCGTGGCGGAAAGGTGGTAGGTTGCGGGAAGCGAGCCCGTCGTTGACGGTGTCGCGTGAGTGTTGTGAATCGAGTGGGGCGCGGGGCGCGGGGCGCGGGGCGCGGGACAGGAGCAGCGTGCCGCTGCGTCGTGGCCGTCAGCAGAGGCTGTGCGTGTGCGTGTCCTTTTTGTGGGCGGTTCGTGCGAGGCGTTTTTTGTTTTTTTTGTTTGTTTTGTTTTGTGTTGCCCTAGTTGTTAGTTTATTTTGTTTGTTTTTTGGTGTTTGTTTGTTATTTTGAGACGACGACTGGTTGGTGGCGTGCGCGCGAAGTGGCGGTGTGCGCCTCCCGTGTCGTTTTTGTGTGTGTGTGTGTGTGTGTGTGTGTGTTTGTTTTTTTTTGTTTTTTTTTTCTTTTGTGTGTTTTTTTTTGCACTGGGCCCCGGGGGGGGGGGGGGGGGGGGGTGGGTGGGTGCGTGTCGATTGCCGGCTGGCGAAAGGTGCGCCATCGGCGGGGTGGGTCGCCGGCACAAGTAGAGGCGGCGGCGGCGGCGGCGGCGTGTTGTTGTGTGGTGTTTGTTTTGTTCGGCTGTGTCGGCGAGCTGTGTTGCGGTGCGTGTGAATGGTGGTGCAAAAGTGCTGGCGTTGGGGGTGCGACTGCGACGGCGGCGAGCCGCGGGCGCGCATGATAGTGATGTTGTGAACAGCGGCTGTGTACGGTAGTGGTGTTGTTGTAGCACGACGTGCATCCGGGCCGGCGCGGAAAGCGCAGTTGCGGGCGGTTGCCCTTCGGTGCCAGCCATGTCGCGTGAGCGGCGGGTTGCTCTGGTGTCGACACGTGGTGCTCTGGGTTGTTGTGTGGTGCCCTTTGGCCGGTGGGGGTGGTTCGCGTGTGTCTCGTTCGCGCTCGGTATCTGGTCGTGGTCGTGCTGCTCCCCGTCTGTCGGCGGTTTTCGACGTCGTCTGTACGTTTTGTTTGTTTGTTTGCGGCGTGCCTGCCGACGTCGTCCCGTCGCGACCTTTCAACCGAAAGTGTGGCGCCCGAAGGTGAACGAACGTAGCCTGACCTCGGCGCTTTACGCTGAGCGAACCGAACCGAACCTAACCTAACCTGTGGTGAGGTGAGCTCAGCCTGAGCCCCTAACGTCTACGTAAGGAAAGCTGTCCGGCTCACGCCTCACGTTTTTTGAACGCTTTTTAACCTACGTTTGACGCTTCTTAACCTAGCACTGACCCCTTAACCTAACGTGTAACCTAACCTAACCTAACCTAACCTAACCTCTGACGCCTGACGTGTTTGAATGCTTAACCTAAGTTTGACGCTTAACCTAACCCAAGTCCCCTTAACCTAACCCACGTCCACCTAACCTAACCTAACCTAACCTAACCTAACCTAGACGTGTAAACGTAATGTGTAACGCGTAACGTGTAAGGTCGGCTGTCGTGTGTGCTGACGGCAGATTGGGTTGGTCTGTAGATTCGGATTGCGGTTTGCCTCGGTCGAGGGGTTGGGTCGGAAGCGGCGAGGGGCGGCGGCGCCTGTTGCGCAGGCGGCGTCCGTTTGCGGCGGGCAATTGTTGAGAAACGGCTGTGAATGTTGGCGGGCGAGAGGAGGAGGACGGCGCGCGATGTGGCCCGACGGCTGCGGGCCGATCGGGAAACGGCGGGAGGGCGACGGAAGGCGATGGGGCGGCGGAGGCGCGTTTGCACGGCCGTCATCGCCGCACGCCTCGGCTCGTGTGGCTGTGGCGCCGGCCGCGCTGGCCGGGCTGCCGCGGCGACGGTGTGGGAGTTTTGCCGAAGGTTTGGCCATTGTGGCGGGTCGTCGGCTGGGGCTGTGGGGGCGGCATTTGGGCGGGGGCGGCGATTCTCGGCGGGCCGACCCAGGCTGTAGCGCGCGGTAGCTGCAGTTTGGCCGTGGTTTGCGGCGCTGCCGTGGCGACTGGTTGGCGACTGTGGTGTGGCTGTGTGTAGCCCCATCCTCGGTGGTTTGAAAGGCGCGGGCGGTTGTGGCGCAGGTTTGGGGCTGCTCCGCACAGGCTGTCGGACGTTGGGCGGTAGCAAGCGCGGGAGGCGCGGCGCGGCGGCGCGCAGAGTGGCGGCCGCTCTCTCGGCCGTCCGCGCCCGCCCGCGACACTGGCTGGGCCCTTGTGATTCTCTGCTCTGCTGTGCTGTGCTTGCGTGCCTGCCGTCCCGCTCGCTCTCGCTCTCGCTCTCGCTGTGTGTTACGCGCGTCGTCGAAATGGCAGATCAGGCGGCTACGAACGAGACTGCTGCGGCACCCGCCGCCACCGGCACTACGAAGAAGGCCAAGTCTGCGTCGTCTGCGAAGAAGCCGCGCGCCAAGCCTGCGCACCCGCGCACCTCTGAGATGGTGACGGCCGCCATCAAGAGTCTGAAGGAGCGCGGCGGGTCGTCGCTGCAGGCGATCAAGAAGTACATTGCCGCGCACTACAAGCTGGACGCGGAGAAGCTGGCGCCGTTTATCAAGAAGTACCTCAAGTCGGCCGTCGTGGCGGGCGAGCTGGTGCAGACGAAGGGGAAGGGCGCGTCCGGCTCGTTCAAGCTTGCCGGCGCCGGCGGCGGGGGGGCGGCCGAGGGCGGCAAGGCTCGTGCTGGCGGTGCCAAGAAGAAGCGCGCCGCTCCGGCCAGCAAGGAGAAGAAGGGCGCCCGTGCGGCCGGCGCAAAGAAGGCTGGTGGCGTGAAGGCGGCGACCGGTCGGAAGGCGGGCGCCGCCAAGAAGGCGTCTGCGGCGTCGGCCGCTCCCGCGGGTGCGAAGAAGGCGGCTGCGGCCAAGCCGGCCAAGGCCAAGTCGCCGTCGAAGGCGAAGAAGGCCGCCAAGGTTCCGACGAAGAAGCCGAAGGCGCCGCGCCCGAAGAAGGCGACGACGCCGTCTAAGGCGAAGGCTTCGCCCAAGAAGAAGAAGTAGAGTAGAGGAGAAAGAGATGGGAAAGGAAGGGTTTGGCGCTTGGCTCCGTCGTCCCCACCCCCCGTCGTCGTCTAGTGGCGCGCAAGAGACGCGCGGCCCAAAACGGCCCTTCTCAGGGCCATCAAAGCACGTCGGGGAAGGTTTTGATTGTCGTGTTGCGTTTGGTGTGGGTGTCTGTCTGTATGCCCGTGGGGATGCTGTTTGCGTGCCGTGGTGGTTGGATTGCGGGGGTCGGTGGCGGGTGTGGGCGGCGGTAGCGGTGGTGGTGGTGGTGTTGTTGTTGTTGTTGAGTGTCGCCGTGCTTTTGGCGGCGGCCGACGGTTGGTTTTTCTGTCACGTTGTTTTTTGAATACGTTGGTTGGGCTTGCCTGCGTTCAGTTCTTCTCGGATGTCTTGTCTCGTCGTGTCCGGTCTTTGTTTGTTTCTTTGTGTGTGTTATGTTTTGCAACGGGGGGGCACGTTGAGATGTGGAAGGAGTCGGCGGGGATTTCGGTGGCGTGTAGAGCGCGCCTGCCTGGCCGTTGGTGCGGGTTTTGTTTTCGAAACGAAAGCGGCGGCCGGCCAGCCACCCGTGCGGTGTGACGTCGGCCGTTGGGTATTGTGCGCTTTGAGCGGCCGGGGAGGGATGATGTGCGATTGTTGCGCGCTGCTAGCAATTGCAGGCAGGCAGAGTGAGCGGGTGTGGCGGACGGACGGGAAGTGGTGGTTTTTTTTTTGTGTGGTTGTGGGGCGAGAGGCAGGCGACCGACAAAGTTTGCTCGCGACGGAGAGATGTTAGTGGCCCTGAAAAGGGCCGTTTTTGTTTGTGCGGTGCGGTGCCGCGGCGCGGTTTAGGCGCGCTCGCCGCGGATGCGGCGCGCGAGCTGGATGTCCTTGGGCATGATGGTGACGCGCTTGGCGTGGATTGCGCACAGGTTGGTGTCTTCGAAGAGGCCGACGAGGTAGGCCTCGCTGGCCTCCTGCAGGGCCATGACTGCGGAGCTCTGGAAGCGCAGGTCGGTCTTGAAGTCCTGGGCGATCTCGCGCACTAGGCGCTGGAATGGCAGCTTGCGGATGAGCAGCTCTGTGCTCTTCTGGTAGCGCCTGATTTCTCGCAGGGCGACGGTGCCCGGCCTGTAGCGGTGGGGCTTCTTGACGCCTCCGGTGGCGGGCGCGCTCTTCCTCGCCGCCTTGGTGGCGAGCTGTTTGCGCGGCGCCTTTCCGCCGGTGGACTTGCGGGCCGTTTGCTTTGTGCGGGCCATGGCGGTAGCGGTAGCGGTAGCGGTAGCGGAGCGGCGTGCGTGGAGGTGAGGTGCGGCGCGGCGTCCGGTGCTGCCTTGACAACGGGCCCGCGCGCCTCCGTGCTGCGCTTATATGCCCTCGGTTGCGCGTGGTGGGGGGAGGGCGGGCCAGAGTCTATATAGGGGGGCGGCGGGCGCGCTGGGCGCAGACCGTAGCCGACTCGCCAGCCGCTGCAGCTGCTGTTTGTGCACGTTTTGCTTTGCCCGAGGAAGGAAGGATGACAGGCCGCGGCAAGGGAGGAAAGGGGCTCGGCAAGGGTGGCGCCAAGCGGCACCGCAAGGTGTTGCGCGACAACATCCAGGGCATCACGAAGCCCGCCATCCGCCGCCTGGCTCGCAGGGGCGGCGTGAAGCGCATCTCTGGTCTGATCTACGAGGAGACCCGCGGGGTGCTGAAGGTGTTCCTGGAGAACGTGATCCGCGACGCGGTGACGTACACTGAGCACGCCAAGCGCAAGACTGTGACGGCCATGGACGTGGTGTACGCCCTGAAGAGGCAGGGGCGCACCCTGTACGGTTTCGGCGGTTAGGCTGCGTCGCAGCGGGCGCTGGCCTTCCCGCGGCCGTGCTCGTGGGTGGGAGAGACTAGAAAACGGCCCTTTTCAGGGCCACCACACTGTTCGGAAGTTGAAAAGTGCGAAAGAGTCTGTGTTGTTGCTGCGTGTGTTGTTTGTTTGTTTGTTTCTTTCCGTTTGAGCGACGTGATGTGACTGGGAGGGGAGAAGGAAAGGAAACGTGTCATGTGGCTGGCTGTGTGTGTGTGTGTGAGAGTGGAGCTGCTTCG
>NW_026048318.1:0-38592 GCF_023864345.2 Schistocerca serialis cubense | reverse complement strand
TGGTGTAGCGGTTATCACGTCTGCCTAACACGCAGAAGGTCCCCGGTTCGATCCCGGCGGAAACACTTTTTCATCTCTTTAAGCAAGACGTACTAACATGCATCTGCTACCATCTGTACCCGAAACCTTCGTAATCGCCTTTCACGCGTCGGACCCGAGTGTCAATTGCTCACATCGAATAAGAAATTCATTTGATATTGACGGCGAGCTTTTGCGCTGACTCAGCCACTGGACGTGCGATCACTTTGCACAAAACGCTAGGGCTCGTCCGGGATTTGAAACCCGGGACCCTCCTGCCACCCTAAGCAGGAATCATACCCCTAGACCAACCGAGCCCTGTGACACGGCGAATGCCAATTATTCCAGTCCCCTCGATGTCGTCCCAGGGTGCCCTGGAAGTCTCGTGTACGCTGGCGGGATGGGGGCGGCGCGAATTCCTGCGGTCGGCGGCCTTCCTGGGCTATTGGTACCTTCATGTAGAGCTGCCGCTGGGCTCGCACTGCCTGCTGCTGAGAAAGTGATTGCTTTTGCTGATATGACTTGCAATAACGACTGCGCGAAACGCCGCTATCTCGTTAGGGGTGCTACGGCAGACACCCTCTCGAGCACCCCGAAGACTTCTTGAGCCCTCGGCTGTGATGGGTTCCAGGCTGACAAAAGAACTGTCGTGTGTGCATTCGCGGACGAGAGAAAGTCTGAGGGCAAGTTCGAGTGAACAAGGATGGGACTCCTCAGGTCCGTCCGTTTCCGTAGTGTAGCGGTTATCACGTCTGCTTCACACGCAGAAGGTCCCCGTTTCGATCCCGGGCGGGAACAGTATTTTCCTGCCTATGTCGTATTGTCCTCCAATGAGCCACGTCGTGTGTGGATCTGCTGCATGTCCCTCGTTTGCAAGTACCACTTTATTGAATTTTTTAGTTACGATGGCAACATCACTATAAATCGTCTGTGAAGTAAGGTGCACACAAGCAGTTTCCGTGGTGTAGCGGTTATCACGTCTGCCTAACACGCAGAAGGTCCCCGGTTCGATCCCGGGCGGAAACACTTTTCCATCTCTTTAAGCAAGACGTACTAACATGCATCTGCTACCATCTGTACCCGAAACCTTCGTAATCGCCTTCACGCGTCGGACCCGAGTGTCAATTGCTCACATCGAATAAGAAATTCATTTGATATTGACGGCGAGCTTTTTGCGCTGACTCAGCCACTGACGTGCGATCACTTTGCACAAAACGCTAGGGCTCGTCCGGGATTTGAACCCGGGACCTCCTGCACGCTAAGCAGGAATCATACCCCTAGACCAACGAGCCCTGTGACACGGCAATGCCAATTATTCCAGTCCATCCATGTCGTCCAGGGTGCCATGGAGGTATCGTGTACGCTGGCGGGATGGGGGGCGGTGCGAATTCCCGCGATCGGCTTCCTTCCTGGGCTATTGGTACCTTCATGTAGAGCTGCCGCTGGGCTCGCACTGAATGCTGCTGAGAAAGTGATTGCTTTTGCTGATATGACTTGCAATAACGACTGCGCGAAACGCCGCTATCTCGTTAGGGTGCTACGGCAGACACCCTCTCGAGCACCCGAAGACTTCTTGAGCCCTCGGCTGTGATGGGGTTCCAGGCTGACAAAGGAACTGTCGTGTGTGCATTCGCGGACGAGAGAAAGTCTGAGGCAAGTTCGAGTGAACATGGATGGACTCCTCAGGTCCGTCGTTTCCGTAGTGTAGCGGTTATCACGTCTGCTTCACACGCAGAAGGTCCCCGGTTCGATCCCGGGCGGGAACAGTATTTTCCTGCCTATGTCGTATTGTCCTCCAATGAGCCACGTCGTGTGTGGATCTGCTGCATGTCCCTTCGTTTGCAAGTACCACATTTATTGAATTTTTTAGTTACGATGGCAACATCACTATAAGTCGTCTGTGAAGTAAGGTGCACACAAGCAGTTTCCGTGGTGTAGCGGTTATCACGTCTGCCTAACACGCAGAAGGTCCCCGGTTCGATCCCGGGCGGAAACACTTTTTCATCTCTTTAAGCAAGACGTACTAACATGCATCTGCTACCATCTGTACCCGAAACCTTCGTAATCGCCTTCACGCGTCGGACCCGAGTGTCAATTGCTCACATCGAATAAGAAATTCATTTGATATTGACGGCGAGCTTTTTGCGCTGACTCAGCCACTGACGTGCGATCACTTTGCACAAAACGCTAGGGCTCGTCCGGGATTTGAACCCGGGACCTCCTGCACCCTAAGCAGGAATCATACCCCTAGACCAACGAGCCCTGTGACACGGCAATGCCAATTATTCCAGTCCATCCATGTCGTCCAGGGTGCCATGGAGGTATCGTGTACGCTGGCGGGATGGGGGCGGTGCGAATTCCCGCGATCGGCTTCCTTCCTGGGCTATTGGTACCTTCATGTAGAGCTGCCGCTGGGCTCGCACTGAATGCTGCTGAGAAAGTGATTGCTTTTGCTGATATGACTTGCAATAACGACTGCGCGAAACGCCGCTATCTCGTTAGGGGTGCTACGGCAGACACCCTCTCGAGCACCCCGAAGACTTCTTGAGCCCTCGGCTGTGATGGGTTCCAGGCTGACAAAGGAACTGTCGTGTGTGCATTCGCGGACGAGAGAAAGTCTGAGGCAAGTTCGAGTGAACATGGATGGACTCCTCAGGTCCGTCGTTTCCGTAGTGTAGCGGTTATCACGTCTGCTTCACACGCAGAAGGTCCCCGGTTCGATCCCGGGCGGGAACAGTATTTTCCTGCCTATGTCGTATTGTCCTCCAATGAGCCACGTCGTGTGTGGATCTGCTGCATGTCCCTTCGTTTGCAAGTACCACATTTATTGAATTTTTTAGTTACGATGGCAACATCACTATAAGTCGTCTGTGAAGTAAGGTGCACACAAGCAGTTTCCGTGGTGTAGCGGTTATCACGTCTGCCTAACACGCAGAAGGTCCCCGGTTCGATCCCGGGCGGAAACACTTTTTCATCTCTTTAAGCAAGACGTACTAACATGCATCTGCTACCATCTGTACCCGAAACCTTCGTAATCGCCTTCACGCGTCGGACCCGAGTGTCAATTGCTCACATCGAATAAGAAATTCATTTGATATTGACGGCGAGCTTTTTGCGCTGACTCAGCCACTGACGTGCGATCACTTTGCACAAAACGCTAGGGCTCGTCCGGGATTTGAACCCGGGACCTCCTGCACCCTAAGCAGGAATCATACCCCTAGACCAACGAGCCCTGTGACACGGCGAATGCCAATTATTCCAGTCCCTCGATGTCGTCCAGGGTGCCCTGGAAGTCTCGTGTACGCTGGCGGGATGGGGGCGGCGCGAATTCCTGCGGTCGGCGGCCTTCCTGGGCTATTGGTACCTTCATGTAGAGCTGCCGCTGGGCTCGCACTGCCTGCTGCTGAGAAAGTGATTGCTTTTGCTGATATGACTTGCAATAACGACTGCGCGAAACGCCGCTATCTCGTTAGGGGTGCTACGGCAGACACCCTCTCGAGCACCCCGAAGACTTCTTGAGCCCTCGGCTGTGATGGGTTCCAGGCTGACAAAAGAACTGTCGTGTGTGCATTCGCGGACGAGAGAAAGTCTGAGGCAAGTTCGAGTGAACAAGGATGGACTCCTCAGGTCCGTCGTTTCCGTAGTGTAGCGGTTATCACGTCTGCTTCACACGCAGAAGGTCCCCGGTTCGATCCCGGGCGGGAACAGTATTTTCCTGCCTATGTCGTATTGTCCTCCAATGAGCCACGTCGTGTGTGGATCTGCTGCATGTCCCTTCGTTTGCAAGTACCACATTTATTGAATTTTTTAGTTACGATGGCAACATCACTATAAATCGTCTGTGAAGTAAGGTGCACACAAGCAGTTTCCGTGGTGTAGCGGTTATCACGTCTGCCTAACACGCAGAAGGTCCCCGGTTCGATCCCGGGCGGAAACACTTTTCCATCTCTTTAAGCAAGACGTACTAACATGCATCTGCTACCATCTGTACCCGAAACCTTCGTAATCGCCTTCACGCGTCGGACCCGAGTGTCAATTGCTCACATCGAATAAGAAATTCATTTGATATTGACGGCGAGCTTTTTGCGCTGACTCAGCCACTGACGTGCGATCACTTTGCACAAAACGCTAGGGCTCGTCCGGGATTTGAACCCGGGACCTCCTGCACCCTAAGCAGGAATCATACCCCTAGACCAACGAGCCCTGTGACACGGCAATGCCAATTATTCCAGTCCATCCATGTCGTCCAGGGTGCCATGGAGGTATCGTGTACGCTGGCGGGATGGGGGCGGTGCGAATTCCCGCGATCGGCTTCCTTCCTGGGCTATTGGTACCTTCATGTAGAGCTGCCGCTGGGCTCGCACTGAATGCTGCTGAGAAAGTGATTGCTTTTGCTGATATGACTTGCAATAACGACTGCGCGAAACGCCGCTATCTCGTTAGGGGTGCTACGGCAGACACCCTCTCGAGCACCCCGAAGACTTCTTGAGCCCTCGGCTGTGATGGGTTCCAGGCTGACAAAGGAACTGTCGTGTGTGCATTCGCGGACGAGAGAAAGTCTGAGGCAAGTTCGAGTGAACATGGATGGACTCCTCAGGTCCGTCGTTTCCGTAGTGTAGCGGTTATCACGTCTGCTTCACACGCAGAAGGTCCCCGGTTCGATCCCGGGCGGGAACAGTATTTTCCTGCCTATGTCGTATTGTCCTCCAATGAGCCACGTCGTGTGTGGATCTGCTGCATGTCCCTTCGTTTGCAAGTACCACATTTATTGAATTTTTTAGTTACGATGGCAACATCACTATAAATCGTCTGTGAAGTAAGGTGCACACAAGCAGTTTCCGTGGTGTAGCGGTTATCACGTCTGCCTAACACGCAGAAGGTCCCCGGTTCGATCCCGGGCGGAAACACTTTTCCATCTCTTTAAGCAAGACGTACTAACATGCATCTGCTACCATCTGTACCCGAAACCTTCGTAATCGCCTTCACGCGTCGGACCCGAGTGTCAATTGCTCACATCGAATAAGAAATTCATTTGATATTGACGGCGAGCTTTTTGCGCTGACTCAGCCACTGACGTGCGATCACTTTGCACAAAACGCTAGGGCTCGTCCGGGATTTGAACCCGGGACCTCCTGCACCCTAAGCAGGAATCATACCCCTAGACCAACGAGCCCTGTGACACGGCAATGCCAATTATTCCAGTCCATCCATGTCGTCCAGGGTGCCATGGAGGTATCGTGTACGCTGGCGGGATGGGGGCGGTGCGAATTCCCGCGATCGGCTTCCTTCCTGGGCTATTGGTACCTTCATGTAGAGCTGCCGCTGGGCTCGCACTGAATGCTGCTGAGAAAGTGATTGCTTTTGCTGATATGACTTGCAATAACGACTGCGCGAAACGCCGCTATCTCGTTAGGGGTGCTACGGCAGACACCCTCTCGAGCACCCCGAAGACTTCTTGAGCCCTCGGCTGTGATGGGTTCCAGGCTGACAAAGGAACTGTCGTGTGTGCATTCGCGGACGAGAGAAAGTCTGAGGCAAGTTCGAGTGAACATGGATGGACTCCTCAGGTCCGTCGTTTCCGTAGTGTAGCGGTTATCACGTCTGCTTCACACGCAGAAGGTCCCCGGTTCGATCCCGGGCGGGAACAGTATTTTCCTGCCTATGTCGTATTGTCCTCCAATGAGCCACGTCGTGTGTGGATCTGCTGCATGTCCCTTCGTTTGCAAGTACCACATTTATTGAATTTTTTAGTTACGATGGCAACATCACTATAAATCGTCTGTGAAGTAAGGTGCACACAAGCAGTTTCCGTGGTGTAGCGGTTATCACGTCTGCCTAACACGCAGAAGGTCCCCGGTTCGATCCCGGGCGGAAACACTTTTCCATCTCTTTAAGCAAGACGTACTAACATGCATCTGCTACCATCTGTACCCGAAACCTTCGTAATCGCCTTCACGCGTCGGACCCGAGTGTCAATTGCTCACATCGAATAAGAAATTCATTTGATATTGACGGCGAGCTTTTTGCGCTGACTCAGCCACTGACGTGCGATCACTTTGCACAAAACGCTAGGGCTCGTCCGGGATTTGAACCCGGGACCTCCTGCACCCTAAGCAGGAATCATACCCCTAGACCAACGAGCCCTGTGACACGGCAATGCCAATTATTCCAGTCCATCCATGTCGTCCAGGGTGCCATGGAGGTATCGTGTACGCTGGCGGGATGGGGGCGGTGCGAATTCCCGCGATCGGCTTCCTTCCTGGGCTATTGGTACCTTCATGTAGAGCTGCCGCTGGGCTCGCACTGAATGCTGCTGAGAAAGTGATTGCTTTTGCTGATATGACTTGCAATAACGACTGCGCGAAACGCCGCTATCTCGTTAGGGGTGCTACGGCAGACACCCTCTCGAGCACCCCGAAGACTTCTTGAGCCCTCGGCTGTGATGGGTTCCAGGCTGACAAAGGAACTGTCGTGTGTGCATTCGCGGACGAGAGAAAGTCTGAGGCAAGTTCGAGTGAACATGGATGGACTCCTCAGGTCCGTCGTTTCCGTAGTGTAGCGGTTATCACGTCTGCTTCACACGCAGAAGGTCCCCGGTTCGATCCCGGGCGGGAACAGTATTTTCCTGCCTATGTCGTATTGTCCTCCAATGAGCCACGTCGTGTGTGGATCTGCTGCATGTCCCTTCGTTTGCAAGTACCACATTTATTGAATTTTTTAGTTACGATGGCAACATCACTATAAGTCGTCTGTGAAGTAAGGTGCACACAAGCAGTTTCCGTGGTGTAGCGGTTATCACGTCTGCCTAACACGCAGAAGGTCCCCGGTTCGATCCCGGGCGGAAACACTTTTTCATCTCTTTAAGCAAGACGTACTAACATGCATCTGCTACCATCTGTACCCGAAACCTTCGTAATCGCCTTCACGCGTCGGACCCGAGTGTCAATTGCTCACATCGAATAAGAAATTCATTTGATATTGACGGCGAGCTTTTTGCGCTGACTCAGCCACTGACGTGCGATCACTTTGCACAAAACGCTAGGGCTCGTCCGGGATTTGAACCCGGGACCTCCTGCACCCTAAGCAGGAATCATACCCCTAGACCAACGAGCCCTGTGACACGGCGAATGCCAATTATTCCAGTCCCTCGATGTCGTCCAGGGTGCCCTGGAAGTCTCGTGTACGCTGGCGGGATGGGGGCGGCGCGAATTCCTGCGGTCGGCGGCCTTCCTGGGCTATTGGTACCTTCATGTAGAGCTGCCGCTGGGCTCGCACTGCCTGCTGCTGAGAAAGTGATTGCTTTTGCTGATATGACTTGCAATAACGACTGCGCGAAACGCCGCTATCTCGTTAGGGGTGCTACGGCAGACACCCTCTCGAGCACCCCGAAGACTTCTTGAGCCCTCGGCTGTGATGGGTTCCAGGCTGACAAAAGAACTGTCGTGTGTGCATTCGCGGACGAGAGAAAGTCTGAGGCAAGTTCGAGTGAACAAGGATGGACTCCTCAGGTCCGTCGTTTCCGTAGTGTAGCGGTTATCACGTCTGCTTCACACGCAGAAGGTCCCCGGTTCGATCCCGGGCGGGAACAGTATTTTCCTGCCTATGTCGTATTGTCCTCCAATGAGCCACGTCGTGTGTGGATCTGCTGCATGTCCCTTCGTTTGCAAGTACCACATTTATTGAATTTTTTAGTTACGATGGCAACATCACTATAAGTCGTCTGTGAAGTAAGGTGCACACAAGCAGTTTCCGTGGTGTAGCGGTTATCACGTCTGCCTAACACGCAGAAGGTCCCCGGTTCGATCCCGGGCGGAAACACTTTTTCATCTCTTTAAGCAAGACGTACTAACATGCATCTGCTACCATCTGTACCCGAAACCTTCGTAATCGCCTTCACGCGTCGGACCCGAGTGTCAATTGCTCACATCGAATAAGAAATTCATTTGATATTGACGGCGAGCTTTTTGCGCTGACTCAGCCACTGACGTGCGATCACTTTGCACAAAACGCTAGGGCTCGTCCGGGATTTGAACCCGGGACCTCCTGCACCCTAAGCAGGAATCATACCCCTAGACCAACGAGCCCTGTGACACGGCAATGCCAATTATTCCAGTCCATCCATGTCGTCCAGGGTGCCATGGAGGTATCGTGTACGCTGGCGGGATGGGGGCGGTGCGAATTCCCGCGATCGGCTTCCTTCCTGGGCTATTGGTACCTTCATGTAGAGCTGCCGCTGGGCTCGCACTGAATGCTGCTGAGAAAGTGATTGCTTTTGCTGATATGACTTGCAATAACGACTGCGCGAAACGCCGCTATCTCGTTAGGGGTGCTACGGCAGACACCCTCTCGAGCACCCCGAAGACTTCTTGAGCCCTCGGCTGTGATGGGTTCCAGGCTGACAAAGGAACTGTCGTGTGTGCATTCGCGGACGAGAGAAAGTCTGAGGCAAGTTCGAGTGAACATGGATGGACTCCTCAGGTCCGTCGTTTCCGTAGTGTAGCGGTTATCACGTCTGCTTCACACGCAGAAGGTCCCCGGTTCGATCCCGGGCGGGAACAGTATTTTCCTGCCTATGTCGTATTGTCCTCCAATGAGCCACGTCGTGTGTGGATCTGCTGCATGTCCCTTCGTTTGCAAGTACCACATTTATTGAATTTTTTAGTTACGATGGCAACATCACTATAAGTCGTCTGTGAAGTAAGGTGCACACAAGCAGTTTCCGTGGTGTAGCGGTTATCACGTCTGCCTAACACGCAGAAGGTCCCCGGTTCGATCCCGGGCGGAAACACTTTTTCATCTCTTTAAGCAAGACGTACTAACATGCATCTGCTACCATCTGTACCCGAAACCTTCGTAATCGCCTTCACGCGTCGGACCCGAGTGTCAATTGCTCACATCGAATAAGAAATTCATTTGATATTGACGGCGAGCTTTTTGCGCTGACTCAGCCACTGACGTGCGATCACTTTGCACAAAACGCTAGGGCTCGTCCGGGATTTGAACCCGGGACCTCCTGCACCCTAAGCAGGAATCATACCCCTAGACCAACGAGCCCTGTGACACGGCGAATGCCAATTATTCCAGTCCCTCGATGTCGTCCAGGGTGCCCTGGAAGTCTCGTGTACGCTGGCGGGATGGGGGCGGCGCGAATTCCTGCGGTCGGCGGCCTTCCTGGGCTATTGGTACCTTCATGTAGAGCTGCCGCTGGGCTCGCACTGCCTGCTGCTGAGAAAGTGATTGCTTTTGCTGATATGACTTGCAATAACGACTGCGCGAAACGCCGCTATCTCGTTAGGGGTGCTACGGCAGACACCCTCTCGAGCACCCCGAAGACTTCTTGAGCCCTCGGCTGTGATGGGTTCCAGGCTGACAAAAGAACTGTCGTGTGTGCATTCGCGGACGAGAGAAAGTCTGAGGCAAGTTCGAGTGAACAAGGATGGACTCCTCAGGTCCGTCGTTTCCGTAGTGTAGCGGTTATCACGTCTGCTTCACACGCAGAAGGTCCCCGGTTCGATCCCGGGCGGGAACAGTATTTTCCTGCCTATGTCGTATTGTCCTCCAATGAGCCACGTCGTGTGTGGATCTGCTGCATGTCCCTTCGTTTGCAAGTACCACATTTATTGAATTTTTTAGTTACGATGGCAACATCACTATAAGTCGTCTGTGAAGTAAGGTGCACACAAGCAGTTTCCGTGGTGTAGCGGTTATCACGTCTGCCTAACACGCAGAAGGTCCCCGGTTCGATCCCGGGCGGAAACACTTTTTCATCTCTTTAAGCAAGACGTACTAACATGCATCTGCTACCATCTGTACCCGAAACCTTCGTAATCGCCTTCACGCGTCGGACCCGAGTGTCAATTGCTCACATCGAATAAGAAATTCATTTGATATTGACGGCGAGCTTTTTGCGCTGACTCAGCCACTGACGTGCGATCACTTTGCACAAAACGCTAGGGCTCGTCCGGGATTTGAACCCGGGACCTCCTGCACCCTAAGCAGGAATCATACCCCTAGACCAACGAGCCCTGTGACACGGCGAATGCCAATTATTCCAGTCCCTCGATGTCGTCCAGGGTGCCCTGGAAGTCTCGTGTACGCTGGCGGGATGGGGGCGGCGCGAATTCCTGCGGTCGGCGGCCTTCCTGGGCTATTGGTACCTTCATGTAGAGCTGCCGCTGGGCTCGCACTGCCTGCTGCTGAGAAAGTGATTGCTTTTGCTGATATGACTTGCAATAACGACTGCGCGAAACGCCGCTATCTCGTTAGGGGTGCTACGGCAGACACCCTCTCGAGCACCCCGAAGACTTCTTGAGCCCTCGGCTGTGATGGGTTCCAGGCTGACAAAAGAACTGTCGTGTGTGCATTCGCGGACGAGAGAAAGTCTGAGGCAAGTTCGAGTGAACAAGGATGGACTCCTCAGGTCCGTCGTTTCCGTAGTGTAGCGGTTATCACGTCTGCTTCACACGCAGAAGGTCCCCGGTTCGATCCCGGGCGGGAACAGTATTTTCCTGCCTATGTCGTATTGTCCTCCAATGAGCCACGTCGTGTGTGGATCTGCTGCATGTCCCTTCGTTTGCAAGTACCACATTTATTGAATTTTTTAGTTACGATGGCAACATCACTATAAATCGTCTGTGAAGTAAGGTGCACACAAGCAGTTTCCGTGGTGTAGCGGTTATCACGTCTGCCTAACACGCAGAAGGTCCCCGGTTCGATCCCGGGCGGAAACACTTTTCCATCTCTTTAAGCAAGACGTACTAACATGCATCTGCTACCATCTGTACCCGAAACCTTCGTAATCGCCTTCACGCGTCGGACCCGAGTGTCAATTGCTCACATCGAATAAGAAATTCATTTGATATTGACGGCGAGCTTTTTGCGCTGACTCAGCCACTGACGTGCGATCACTTTGCACAAAACGCTAGGGCTCGTCCGGGATTTGAACCCGGGACCTCCTGCACCCTAAGCAGGAATCATACCCCTAGACCAACGAGCCCTGTGACACGGCGAATGCCAATTATTCCAGTCCATCCATGTCGTCCAGGGTGCCATGGAGGTATCGTGTACGCTGGCGGGATGGGGGCGGTGCGAATTCCCGCGATCGGCTTCCTTCCTGGGCTATTGGTACCTTCATGTAGAGCTGCCGCTGGGCTCGCACTGAATGCTGCTGAGAAAGTGATTGCTTTTGCTGATATGACTTGCAATAACGACTGCGCGAAACGCCGCTATCTCGTTAGGGGTGCTACGGCAGACACCCTCTCGAGCACCCCGAAGACTTCTTGAGCCCTCGGCTGTGATGGGTTCCAGGCTGACAAAGGAACTGTCGTGTGTGCATTCGCGGACGAGAGAAAGTCTGAGGCAAGTTCGAGTGAACATGGATGGACTCCTCAGGTCCGTCGTTTCCGTAGTGTAGCGGTTATCACGTCTGCTTCACACGCAGAAGGTCCCCGGTTCGATCCCGGGCGGGAACAGTATTTTCCTGCCTATGTCGTATTGTCCTCCAATGAGCCACGTCGTGTGTGGATCTGCTGCATGTCCCTTCGTTTGCAAGTACCACATTTATTGAATTTTTTAGTTACGATGGCAACATCACTATAAGTCGTCTGTGAAGTAAGGTGCACACAAGCAGTTTCCGTGGTGTAGCGGTTATCACGTCTGCCTAACACGCAGAAGGTCCCCGGTTCGATCCCGGGCGGAAACACTTTTTCATCTCTTTAAGCAAGACGTACTAACATGCATCTGCTACCATCTGTACCCGAAACCTTCGTAATCGCCTTCACGCGTCGGACCCGAGTGTCAATTGCTCACATCGAATAAGAAATTCATTTGATATTGACGGCGAGCTTTTTGCGCTGACTCAGCCACTGACGTGCGATCACTTTGCACAAAACGCTAGGGCTCGTCCGGGATTTGAACCCGGGACCTCCTGCACCCTAAGCAGGAATCATACCCCTAGACCAACGAGCCCTGTGACACGGCGAATGCCAATTATTCCAGTCCCTCGATGTCGTCCAGGGTGCCCTGGAAGTCTCGTGTACGCTGGCGGGATGGGGGCGGCGCGAATTCCTGCGGTCGGCGGCCTTCCTGGGCTATTGCTGCCGCTGGGCTCGCACTGCCTGCTGCTGAGAAAGTGATTGCTTTTGCTGATATGACTTGCAATAACGACTGCGCGAAACGCCGCTATCTCGTTAGGGGTGCTACGGCAGACACCCTCTCGAGCACCCCGAAGACTTCTTGAGCCCTCGGCTGTGATGGGTTCCAGGCTGACAAAAGAACTGTCGTGTGTGCATTCGCGGACGAGAGAAAGTCTGAGGCAAGTTCGAGTGAACAAGGATGGACTCCTCAGGTCCGTCGTTTCCGTAGTGTAGCGGTTATCACGTCTGCTTCACACGCAGAAGGTCCCCGGTTCGATCCCGGGCGGGAACAGTATTTTCCTGCCTATGTCGTATTGTCCTCCAATGAGCCACGTCGTGTGTGGATCTGCTGCATGTCCCTTCGTTTGCAAGTACCACATTTATTGAATTTTTTAGTTACGATGGCAACATCACTATAAATCGTCTGTGAAGTAAGGTGCACACAAGCAGTTTCCGTGGTGTAGCGGTTATCACGTCTGCCTAACACGCAGAAGGTCCCCGGTTCGATCCCGGGCGGAAACACTTTTCCATCTCTTTAAGCAAGACGTACTAACATGCATCTGCTACCATCTGTACCCGAAACCTTCGTAATCGCCTTCACGCGTCGGACCCGAGTGTCAATTGCTCACATCGAATAAGAAATTCATTTGATATTGACGGCGAGCTTTTTGCGCTGACTCAGCCACTGACGTGCGATCACTTTGCACAAAACGCTAGGGCTCGTCCGGGATTTGAACCCGGGACCTCCTGCACCCTAAGCAGGAATCATACCCCTAGACCAACGAGCCCTGTGACACGGCAATGCCAATTATTCCAGTCCATCCATGTCGTCCAGGGTGCCATGGAGGTATCGTGTACGCTGGCGGTATGGGGGCGGTGCGAATTCCCGCGATCGGCTTCCTTCCTGGGCTATTGGTACCTTCATGTAGAGCTGCCGCTGGGCTCGCACTGAATGCTGCTGAGAAAGTGATTGCTTTTGCTGATATGACTTGCAATAACGACTGCGCGAAACGCCGCTATCTCGTTAGGGGTGCTACGGCAGACACCCTCTCGAGCACCCCGAAGACTTCTTGAGCCCTCGGCTGTGATGGGTTCCAGGCTGACAAAGGAACTGTCGTGTGTGCATTCGCGGACGAGAGAAAGTCTGAGGCAAGTTCGAGTGAACATGGATGGACTCCTCAGGTCCGTCGTTTCCGTAGTGTAGCGGTTATCACGTCTGCTTCACACGCAGAAGGTCCCCGGTTCGATCCCGGGCGGGAACAGTATTTTCCTGCCTATGTCGTATTGTCCTCCAATGAGCCACGTCGTGTGTGGATCTGCTGCATGTCCCTTCGTTTGCAAGTACCACATTTATTGAATTTTTTAGTTACGATGGCAACATCACTATAAGTCGTCTGTGAAGTAAGGTGCACACAAGCAGTTTCCGTGGTGTAGCGGTTATCACGTCTGCCTAACACGCAGAAGGTCCCCGGTTCGATCCCGGGCGGAAACACTTTTTCATCTCTTTAAGCAAGACGTACTAACATGCATCTGCTACCATCTGTACCCGAAACCTTCGTAATCGCCTTCACGCGTCGGACCCGAGTGTCAATTGCTCACATCGAATAAGAAATTCATTTGATATTGACGGCGAGCTTTTTGCGCTGACTCAGCCACTGACGTGCGATCACTTTGCACAAAACGCTAGGGCTCGTCCGGGATTTGAACCCGGGACCTCCTGCACCCTAAGCAGGAATCATACCCCTAGACCAACGAGCCCTGTGACACGGCGAATGCCAATTATTCCAGTCCCTCGATGTCGTCCAGGGTGCCCTGGAAGTCTCGTGTACGCTGGCGGGATGGGGGCGGCGCGAATTCCTGCGGTCGGCGGCCTTCCTGGGCTATTGGTACCTTCATGTAGAGCTGCCGCTGGGCTCGCACTGCCTGCTGCTGAGAAAGTGATTGCTTTTGCTGATATGACTTGCAATAACGACTGCGCGAAACGCCGCTATCTCGTTAGGGGTGCTACGGCAGACACCCTCTCGAGCACCCCGAAGACTTCTTGAGCCCTCGGCTGTGATGGGTTCCAGGCTGACAAAAGAACTGTCGTGTGTGCATTCGCGGACGAGAGAAAGTCTGAGGCAAGTTCGAGTGAACAAGGATGGACTCCTCAGGTCCGTCGTTTCCGTAGTGTAGCGGTTATCACGTCTGCTTCACACGCAGAAGGTCCCCGGTTCGATCCCGGGCGGGAACAGTATTTTCCTGCCTATGTCGTATTGTCCTCCAATGAGCCACGTCGTGTGTGGATCTGCTGCATGTCCCTTCGTTTGCAAGTACCACATTTATTGAATTTTTTAGTTACGATGGCAACATCACTATAAATCGTCTGTGAAGTAAGGTGCACACAAGCAGTTTCCGTGGTGTAGCGGTTATCACGTCTGCCTAACACGCAGAAGGTCCCCGGTTCGATCCCGGGCGGAAACACTTTTTCATCTCTTTAAGCAAGACGTACTAACATGCATCTGCTACCATCTGTACCCGAAACCTTCGTAATCGCCTTCACGCGTCGGACCCGAGTGTCAATTGCTCACATCGAATAAGAAATTCATTTGATATTGACGGCGAGCTTTTTGCGCTGACTCAGCCACTGACGTGCGATCACTTTGCACAAAACGCTAGGGCTCGTCCGGGATTTGAACCCGGGACCTCCTGCACCCTAAGCAGGAATCATACCCCTAGACCAACGAGCCCTGTGACACGGCGAATGCCAATTATTCCAGTCCCTCGATGTCGTCCAGGGTGCCCTGGAAGTCTCGTGTACGCTGGCGGGATGGGGGCGGCGCGAATTCCTGCGGTCGGCGGCCTTCCTGGGCTATTGGTACCTTCATGTAGAGCTGCCGCTGGGCTCGCACTGCCTGCTGCTGAGAAAGTGATTGCTTTTGCTGATATGACTTGCAATAACGACTGCGCGAAACGCCGCTATCTCGTTAGGGGTGCTACGGCAGACACCCTCTCGAGCACCCCGAAGACTTCTTGAGCCCTCGGCTGTGATGGGTTCCAGGCTGACAAAGGAACTGTCGTGTGTGCATTCGCGGACGAGAGAAAGTCTGAGGCAAGTTCGAGTGAACATGGATGGACTCCTCAGGTCCGTCGTTTCCGTAGTGTAGCGGTTATCACGTCTGCTTCACACGCAGAAGGTCCCCGGTTCGATCCCGGGCGGGAACAGTATTTTCCTGCCTATGTCGTATTGTCCTCCAATGAGCCACGTCGTGTGTGGATCTGCTGCATGTCCCTTCGTTTGCAAGTACCACATTTATTGAATTTTTTAGTTACGATGGCAACATCACTATAAGTCGTCTGTGAAGTAAGGTGCACACAAGCAGTTTCCGTGGTGTAGCGGTTATCACGTCTGCCTAACACGCAGAAGGTCCCCGGTTCGATCCCGGGCGGAAACACTTTTTCATCTCTTTAAGCAAGACGTACTAACATGCATCTGCTACCATCTGTACCCGAAACCTTCGTAATCGCCTTCACGCGTCGGACCCGAGTGTCAATTGCTCACATCGAATAAGAAATTCATTTGATATTGACGGCGAGCTTTTTGCGCTGACTCAGCCACTGACGTGCGATCACTTTGCACAAAACGCTAGGGCTCGTCCGGGATTTGAACCCGGGACCTCCTGCACCCTAAGCAGGAATCATACCCCTAGACCAACGAGCCCTGTGACACGGCGAATGCCAATTATTCCAGTCCCTCGATGTCGTCCAGGGTGCCCTGGAAGTCTCGTGTACGCTGGCGGGATGGGGGCGGCGCGAATTCCTGCGGTCGGCGGCCTTCCTGGGCTATTGGTACCTTCATGTAGAGCTGCCGCTGGGCTCGCACTGAATGCTGCTGAGAAAGTGATTGCTTTTGCTGATATGACTTGCAATAACGACTGCGCGAAACGCCGCTATCTCGTTAGGGGTGCTACGGCAGACACCCTCTCGAGCACCCCGAAGACTTCTTGAGCCCTCGGCTGTGATGGGTTCCAGGCTGACAAAAGAACTGTCGTGTGTGCATTCGCGGACGAGAGAAAGTCTGAGGCAAGTTCGAGTGAACAAGGATGGACCCCTCAGGTCCGTCGTTTCCGTAGTGTAGCGGTTATCACGTCTGCTTCACACGCAGAAGGTCCCCGGTTCGATCCCGGGCGGGAACAGTATTTTCCTGCCTATGTCGTATTGTCCTCCAATGAGCCACGTCGTGTGTGGATCTGCTGCATGTCCCTTCGTTTGCAAGTACCACATTTATTGAATTTTTTAGTTACGATGGCAACATCACTATAAATCGTCTGTGAAGTAAGGTGCACACAAGCAGTTTCCGTGGTGTAGCGGTTATCACGTCTGCCTAACACGCAGAAGGTCCCCGGTTCGATCCCGGGCGGAAACACTTTTCCATCTCTTTAAGCAAGACGTACTAACATGCATCTGCTACCATCTGTACCCGAAACCTTCGTAATCGCCTTCACGCGTCGGACCCGAGTGTCAATTGCTCACATCGAATAAGAAATTCATTTGATATTGACGGCGAGCTTTTTGCGCTGACTCAGCCACTGACGTGCGATCACTTTGCACAAAACGCTAGGGCTCGTCCGGGATTTGAACCCGGGACCTCCTGCTCCCTAAGCAGGAATCATACCCCTAGACCAACGAGCCCTGTGACACGGCAATGCCAATTATTCCAGTCCATCCATGTCGTCCAGGGTGCCATGGAGGTATCGTGTACGCTGGCGGGATGGGGGCGGTGCGAATTCCCGCGATCGGCTTCCTTCCTGGGCTATTGGTACCTTCATGTAGAGCTGCCGCTGGGCTCGCACTGAATGCTGCTGAGAAAGTGATTGCTTTTGCTGATATGACTTGCAATAACGACTGCGCGAAACGCCGCTATCTCGTTAGGGGTGCTACGGCAGACACCCTCTCGAGCACCCCGAAGACTTCTTGAGCCCTCGGCTGTGATGGGTTCCAGGCTGACAAAGGAACTGTCGTGTGTGCATTCGCGGACGAGAGAAAGTCTGAGGCAAGTTCGAGTGAACATGGATGGACTCCTCAGGTCCGTCGTTTCCGTAGTGTAGCGGTTATCACGTCTGCTTCACACGCAGAAGGTCCCCGGTTCGATCCCGGGCGGGAACAGTATTTTCCTGCCTATGTCGTATTGTCCTCCAATGAGCCACGTCGTGTGTGGATCTGCTGCATGTCCCTTCGTTTGCAAGTACCACATTTATTGAATTTTTTAGTTACGATGGCAACATCACTATAAGTCGTCTGTGAAGTAAGGTGCACACAAGCAGTTTCCGTGGTGTAGCGGTTATCACGTCTGCCTAACACGCAGAAGGTCCCCGGTTCGATCCCGGGCGGAAACACTTTTTCATCTCTTTAAGCAAGACGTACTAACATGCATCTGCTACCATCTGTACCCGAAACCTTCGTAATCGCCTTCACGCGTCGGACCCGAGTGTCAATTGCTCACATCGAATAAGAAATTCATTTGATATTGACGGCGAGCTTTTTGCGCTGACTCAGCCACTGACGTGCGATCACTTTGCACAAAACGCTAGGGCTCGTCCGGGATTTGAACCCGGGACCTCCTGCACCCTAAGCAGGAATCATACCCCTAGACCAACGAGCCCTGTGACACGGCGAATGCCAATTATTCCAGTCCCTCGATGTCGTCCAGGGTGCCCTGGAAGTCTCGTGTACGCTGGCGGGATGGGGGCGGCGCGAATTCCTGCGGTCGGCGGCCTTCCTGGGCTATTGGTACCTTCATGTAGAGCTGCCGCTGGGCTCGCACTGCCTGCTGCTGAGAAAGTGATTGCTTTTGCTGATATGACTTGCAATAACGACTGCGCGAAACGCCGCTATCTCGTTAGGGGTGCTACGGCAGACACCCTCTCGAGCACCCCGAAGACTTCTTGAGCCCTCGGCTGTGATGGGTTCCAGGCTGACAAAAGAACTGTCGTGTGTGCATTCGCGGACGAGAGAAAGTCTGAGGCAAGTTCGAGTGAACAAGGATGGACTCCTCAGGTCCGTCATTTCCGTAGTGTAGCGGTTATCACGTCTGCTTCACACGCAGAAGGTCCCCGGTTCGATCCCGGGCGGGAACAGTATTTTCCTGCCTATGTCGTATTGTCCTCCAATGAGCCACGTCGTGTGTGGATCTGCTGCATGTCCCTTCGTTTGCAAGTACCACATTTATTGAATTTTTTAGTTACGATGGCAACATCACTATAAGTCGTCTGTGAAGTAAGGTGCACACAAGCAGTTTCCGTGGTGTAGCGGTTATCACGTCTGCCTAACACGCAGAAGGTCCCCGGTTCGATCCCGGGCGAAAACACTTTTTCATCTCTTTAAGCAAGACGTACTAACATGCATCTGCTACCATCTGTACCCGAAACCTTCGTAATCGCCTTCACGCGTCGGACCCGAGTGTCAATTGCTCACATCGAATAAGAAATTCATTTGATATTGACGGCGAGCTTTTTGCGCTGACTCAGCCACTGACGTGCGATCACTTTGCACAAAACGCTAGGGCTCGTCCGGGATTTGAACCCGGGACCTCCTGCACCCTAAGCAGGAATCATACCCCTAGACCAACGAGCCCTGTGACACGGCGAATGCCAATTATTCCAGTCCCTCGATGTTGTCCAGGGTGCCCTGGAAGTCTCGTGTACGCTGGCGGGATGGGGGCGGCGCGAATTCCTGCGGTCGGCGGCCTTCCTGGGCTATTGGTACCTTCATGTAGAGCTGCCGCTGGGCTCGCACTGCCTGCTGCTGAGAAAGTGATTGCTTTTGCTGATATGACTTGCAATAACGACTGCGCGAAACGCCGCTATCTCGTTAGGGGTGCTACGGCAGACACCCTCTCGAGCACCCCGAAGACTTCTTGAGCCCTCGGCTGTGATGGGTTCCAGGCTGACAAAGGAACTGTCGTGTGTGCATTCGCGGACGAGAGAAAGTCTGAGGCAAGTTCGAGTGAACAAGGATGGACTCCTCAGGTCCGTCGTTTCCGTAGTGTAGCGGTTATCACGTCTGCTTCACACGCAGAAGGTCCCCGGTTCGATCCCGGGCGGGAACAGTATTTTCCTGCCTATGTCGTATTGTCCTCCAATGAGCCACGTCGTGTGTGGATCTGCTGCATGTCCCTTCGTTTGCAAGTACCACATTTATTGAATTTTTTAGTTACGATGGCAACATCACTATAAATCGTCTGTGAAGTAAGGTGCACACAAGCAGTTTCAGTGGTGTAGCGGTTATCACGTCTGCCTAACACGCAGAAGGTCCCCGGTTCGATCCCGGGCGGAAACACTTTTCCATCTCTTTAAGCAAGACGTACTAACATGCATCTGCTACCATCTGTACCCGAAACCTTCGTAATCGCCTTCACGCGTCGGACCCGAGTGTCAATTGCTCACATCGAATAAGAAATTCATTTGATATTGACGGCGAGCTTTTTGCGCTGACTCAGCCACTGACGTGCGATCACTTTGCACAAAACGCTAGGGCTCGTCCGGGATTTGAACCCGGGACCTCCTGCACCCTAAGCAGGAATCATACCCCTAGACCAACGAGCCCTGTGACACGGCAATGCCAATTATTCCAGTCCATCCATGTCGTCCAGGGTGCCATGGAGGTATCGTGTACGCTGGCGGGATGGGGGCGGTGCGAATTCCCGCGATCGGCTTCCTTCCTGGGCTATTGGTACCTTCATGTAGAGCTGCCGCTGGGCTCGCACTGAATGCTGCTGAGAAAGTGATTGCTTTTGCTGATATGACTTGCAATAACGACTGCGCGAAACGCCGCTATCTCGTTAGGGGTGCTACGGCAGACACCCTCTCGAGCACCCCGAAGACTTCTTGAGCCCTCGGCTGTGATGGGTTCCAGGCTGACAAAGGAACTGTCGTGTGTGCATTCGCGGACGAGAGAAAGTCTGAGGCAAGTTCGAGTGAACATGGATGGACTCCTCAGGTCCGTCGTTTCCGTAGTGTAGCGGTTATCACGTCTGCTTCACACGCAGAAGGTCCCCGGTTCGATCCCGGGCGGGAACAGTATTTTCCTGCCTATGTCGTATTGTCCTCCAATGAGCCACGTCGTGTGTGGATCTGCTGCATGTCCCTTCGTTTGCAAGTACCACATTTATTGAATTTTTTAGTTACGATGGCAACATCACTATAAATCGTCTGTGAAGTAAGGTGCACACAAGCAGTTTCCGTGGTGTAGCGGTTATCACGTCTGCCTAACACGCAGAAGGTCCCCGGTTCGATCCCGGGCGGAAACACTTTTCCATCTCTTTAAGCAAGACGTACTAACATGCATCTGCTACCATCTGTACCCGAAACCTTCGTAATCGCCTTCACGCGTCGGACCCGAGTGTCAATTGCTCACATCGAATAAGAAATTCATTTGATATTGACGGCGAGCTTTTTGCGCTGACTCAGCCACTGACGTGCGATCACTTTGCACAAAACGCTAGGGCTCGTCCGGGATTTGAACCCGGGACCTCCTGCACCCTAAGCAGGAATCATACCCCTAGACCAACGAGCCCTGTGACACGGCAATGCCAATTATTCCAGTCCATCCATGTCGTCCAGGGTGCCATGGAGGTATCGTGTACGCTGGCGGGATGGGGGCGGTGCGAATTCCCGCGATCGGCTTCCTTCCTGGGCTATTGGTACCTTCATGTAGAGCTGCCGCTGGGCTCGCACTGAATGCTGCTGAGAAAGTGATTGCTTTTGCTGATATGACTTGCAATAACGACTGCGCGAAACGCCGCTATCTCGTTAGGGGTGCTACGGCAGACACCCTCTCGAGCACCCCGAAGACTTCTTGAGCCCTCGGCTGTGATGGGTTCCAGGCTGACAAAGGAACTGTCGTGTGTGCATTCGCGGACGAGAGAAAGTCTGAGGCAAGTTCGAGTGAACATGGATGGACTCCTCAGGTCCGTCGTTTCCGTAGTGTAGCGGTTATCACGTCTGCTTCACACGCAGAAGGTCCCCGGTTCGATCCCGGGCGGGAACAGTATTTTCCTGCCTATGTCGTATTGTCCTCCAATGAGCCACGTCGTGTGTGGATCTGCTGCATGTCCCTTCGTTTGCAAGTACCACATTTATTGAATTTTTTAGTTACGATGGCAACATCACTATAAATCGTCTGTGAAGTAAGGTGCACACAAGCAGTTTCCGTGGTGTAGCGGTTATCACGTCTGCCTAACACGCAGAAGGTCCCCGGTTCGATCCCGGGCGGAAACACTTTTCCATCTCTTTAAGCAAGACGTACTAACATGCATCTGCTACCATCTGTACCCGAAACCTTCGTAATCGCCTTCACGCGTCGGACCCGAGTGTCAATTGCTCACATCGAATAAGAAATTCATTTGATATTGACGGCGAGCTTTTTGCGCTGACTCAGCCACTGACGTGCGATCACTTTGCACAAAACGCTAGGGCTCGTCCGGGATTTGAACCCGGGACCTCCTGCACCCTAAGCAGGAATCATACCCCTAGACCAACGAGCCCTGTGACACGGCAATGCCAATTATTCCAGTCCATCCATGTCGTCCAGGGTGCCATGGAGGTATCGTGTACGCTGGCGGGATGGGGGCGGTGCGAATTCCCGCGATCGGCTTCCTTCCTGGGCTATTGGTACCTTCATGTAGAGCTGCCGCTGGGCTCGCACTGAATGCTGCTGAGAAAGTGATTGCTTTTGCTGATATGACTTGCAATAACGACTGCGCGAAACGCCGCTATCTCGTTAGGGGTGCTACGGCAGACACCCTCTCGAGCACCCCGAAGACTTCTTGAGCCCTCGGCTGTGATGGGTTCCAGGCTGACAAAGGAACTGTCGTGTGTGCATTCGCGGACGAGAGAAAGTCTGAGGCAAGTTCGAGTGAACATGGATGGACTCCTCAGGTCCGTCGTTTCCGTAGTGTAGCGGTTATCACGTCTGCTTCACACGCAGAAGGTCCCCGGTTCGATCCCGGGCGGGAACAGTATTTTCCTGCCTATGTCGTATTGTCCTCCAATGAGCCACGTCGTGTGTGGATCTGCTGCATGTCCCTTCGTTTGCAAGTACCACATTTATTGAATTTTTTAGTTACGATGGCAACATCACTATAAGTCGTCTGTGAAGTAAGGTGCACACAAGCAGTTTCCGTGGTGTAGCGGTTATCACGTCTGCCTAACACGCAGAAGGTCCCCGGTTCGATCCCGGGCGGAAACACTTTTTCATCTCTTTAAGCAAGACGTACTAACATGCATCTGCTACCATCTGTACCCGAAACCTTCGTAATCGCCTTCACGCGTCGGACCCGAGTGTCAATTGCTCACATCGAATAAGAAATTCATTTGATATTGACGGCGAGCTTTTTGCGCTGACTCAGCCACTGACGTGCGATCACTTTGCACAAAACGCTAGGGCTCGTCCGGGATTTGAACCCGGGACCTCCTGCACCCTAAGCAGGAATCATACCCCTAGACCAACGAGCCCTGTGACACGGCGAATGCCAATTATTCCAGTCCCTCGATGTCGTCCAGGGTGCCCTGGAAGTCTCGTGTACGCTGGCGGGATGGGGGCGGCGCGAATTCCTGCGGTCGGCGGCCTTCCTGGGCTATTGGTACCTTCATGTAGAGCTGCCGCTGGGCTCGCACTGCCTGCTGCTGAGAAAGTGATTGCTTTTGCTGATATGACTTGCAATAACGACTGCGCGAAACGCCGCTATCTCGTTAGGGGTGCTACGACAGACACCCTCTCGAGCACCCCGAAGACTTCTTGAGCCCTCGGCTGTGATGGGTTCCAGGCTGACAAAAGAACTGTCGTGTGTGCATTCGCGGACGAGAGAAAGTCTGAGGCAAGTTCGAGTGAACAAGGATGGACTCCTCAGGTCCGTCATTTCCGTAGTGTAGCGGTTATCACGTCTGCTTCACACGCAGAAGGTCCCCGGTTCGATCCCGGGCGGGAACAGTATTTTCCTGCCTATGTCGTATTGTCCTCCAATGAGCCACGTCGTGTGTGGATCTGCTGCATGTCCCTTCGTTTGCAAGTACCACATTTATTGAATTTTTTAGTTACGATGGCAACATCACTATAAGTCGTCTGTGAAGTAAGGTGCACACAAGCAGTTTCCGTGGTGTAGCGGTTATCACGTCTGCCTAACACGCAGAAGGTCCCCGGTTCGATCCCGGGCGAAAACACTTTTTCATCTCTTTAAGCAAGACGTACTAACATGCATCTGCTACCATCTGTACCCGAAACCTTCGTAATCGCCTTCACGCGTCGGACCCGAGTGTCAATTGCTCACATCGAATAAGAAATTCATTTGATATTGACGGCGAGCTTTTTGCGCTGACTCAGCCACTGACGTGCGATCACTTTGCACAAAACGCTAGGGCTCGTCCGGGATTTGAACCCGGGACCTCCTGCACCCTAAGCAGGAATCATACCCCTAGACCAACGAGCCCTGTGACACGGCGAATGCCAATTATTCCAGTCCCTCGATGTTGTCCAGGGTGCCCTGGAAGTCTCGTGTACGCTGGCGGGATGGGGGCGGCGCGAATTCCTGCGGTCGGCGGCCTTCCTGGGCTATTGGTACCTTCATGTAGAGCTGCCGCTGGGCTCGCACTGCCTGCTGCTGAGAAAGTGATTGCTTTTGCTGATATGACTTGCAATAACGACTGCGCGAAACGCCGCTATCTCGTTAGGGGTGCTACGGCAGACACCCTCTCGAGCACCCCGAAGACTTCTTGAGCCCTCGGCTGTGATGGGTTCCAGGCTGACAAAGGAACTGTCGTGTGTGCATTCGCGGACGAGAGAAAGTCTGAGGCAAGTTCGAGTGAACAAGGATGGACTCCTCAGGTCCGTCGTTTCCGTAGTGTAGCGGTTATCACGTCTGCTTCACACGCAGAAGGTCCCCGGTTCGATCCCGGGCGGGAACAGTATTTTCCTGCCTATGTCGTATTGTCCTCCAATGAGCCACGTCGTGTGTGGATCTGCTGCATGTCCCTTCGTTTGCAAGTACCACATTTATTGAATTTTTTAGTTACGATGGCAACATCACTATAAATCGTCTGTGAAGTAAGGTGCACACAAGCAGTTTCAGTGGTGTAGCGGTTATCACGTCTGCCTAACACGCAGAAGGTCCCCGGTTCGATCCCGGGCGGAAACACTTTTCCATCTCTTTAAGCAAGACGTACTAACATGCATCTGCTACCATCTGTACCCGAAACCTTCGTAATCGCCTTCACGCGTCGGACCCGAGTGTCAATTGCTCACATCGAATAAGAAATTCATTTGATATTGACGGCGAGCTTTTTGCGCTGACTCAGCCACTGACGTGCGATCACTTTGCACAAAACGCTAGGGCTCGTCCGGGATTTGAACCCGGGACCTCCTGCACCCTAAGCAGGAATCATACCCCTAGACCAACGAGCCCTGTGACACGGCAATGCCAATTATTCCAGTCCATCCATGTCGTCCAGGGTGCCATGGAGGTATCGTGTACGCTGGCGGGATGGGGGCGGTGCGAATTCCCGCGATCGGCTTCCTTCCTGGGCTATTGGTACCTTCATGTAGAGCTGCCGCTGGGCTCGCACTGAATGCTGCTGAGAAAGTGATTGCTTTTGCTGATATGACTTGCAATAACGACTGCGCGAAACGCCGCTATCTCGTTAGGGGTGCTACGGCAGACACCCTCTCGAGCACCCCGAAGACTTCTTGAGCCCTCGGCTGTGATGGGTTCCAGGCTGACAAAGGAACTGTCGTGTGTGCATTCGCGGACGAGAGAAAGTCTGAGGCAAGTTCGAGTGAACATGGATGGACTCCTCAGGTCCGTCGTTTCCGTAGTGTAGCGGTTATCACGTCTGCTTCACACGCAGAAGGTCCCCGGTTCGATCCCGGGCGGGAACAGTATTTTCCTGCCTATGTCGTATTGTCCTCCAATGAGCCACGTCGTGTGTGGATCTGCTGCATGTCCCTTCGTTTGCAAGTACCACATTTATTGAATTTTTTAGTTACGATGGCAACATCACTATAAATCGTCTGTGAAGTAAGGTGCACACAAGCAGTTTCAGTGGTGTAGCGGTTATCACGTCTGCCTAACACGCAGAAGGTCCCCGGTTCGATCCCGGGCGGAAACACTTTTCCATCTCTTTAAGCAAGACGTACTAACATGCATCTGCTACCATCTGTACCCGAAACCTTCGTAATCGCCTTCACGCGTCGGACCCGAGTGTCAATTGCTCACATCGAATAAGAAATTCATTTGATATTGACGGCGAGCTTTTTGCGCTGACTCAGCCACTGACGTGCGATCACTTTGCACAAAACGCTAGGGCTCGTCCGGGATTTGAACCCGGGACCTCCTGCACCCTAAGCAGGAATCATACCCCTAGACCAACGAGCCCTGTGACACGGCAATGCCAATTATTCCAGTCCATCCATGTCGTCCAGGGTGCCATGGAGGTATCGTGTACGCTGGCGGGATGGGGGCGGTGCGAATTCCCGCGATCGGCTTCCTTCCTGGGCTATTGGTACCTTCATGTAGAGCTGCCGCTGGGCTCGCACTGAATGCTGCTGAGAAAGTGATTGCTTTTGCTGATATGACTTGCAATAACGACTGCGCGAAACGCCGCTATCTCGTTAGGGGTGCTACGGCAGACACCCTCTCGAGCACCCCGAAGACTTCTTGAGCCCTCGGCTGTGATGGGTTCCAGGCTGACAAAGGAACTGTCGTGTGTGCATTCGCGGACGAGAGAAAGTCTGAGGCAAGTTCGAGTGAACATGGATGGACTCCTCAGGTCCGTCGTTTCCGTAGTGTAGCGGTTATCACGTCTGCTTCACACGCAGAAGGTCCCCGGTTCGATCCCGGGCGGGAACAGTATTTTCCTGCCTATGTCGTATTGTCCTCCAATGAGCCACGTCGTGTGTGGATCTGCTGCATGTCCCTTCGTTTGCAAGTACCACATTTATTGAATTTTTTAGTTACGATGGCAACATCACTATAAATCGTCTGTGAAGTAAGGTGCACACAAGCAGTTTCCGTGGTGTAGCGGTTATCACGTCTGCCTAACACGCAGAAGGTCCCCGGTTCGATCCCGGGCGGAAACACTTTTCCATCTCTTTAAGCAAGACGTACTAACATGCATCTGCTACCATCTGTACCCGAAACCTTCGTAATCGCCTTCACGCGTCGGACCCGAGTGTCAATTGCTCACATCGAATAAGAAATTCATTTGATATTGACGGCGAGCTTTTTGCGCTGACTCAGCCACTGACGTGCGATCACTTTGCACAAAACGCTAGGGCTCGTCCGGGATTTGAACCCGGGACCTCCTGCACCCTAAGCAGGAATCATACCCCTAGACCAACGAGCCCTGTGACACGGCAATGCCAATTATTCCAGTCCATCCATGTCGTCCAGGGTGCCATGGAGGTATCGTGTACGCTGGCGGGATGGGGGCGGTGCGAATTCCCGCGATCGGCTTCCTTCCTGGGCTATTGGTACCTTCATGTAGAGCTGCCGCTGGGCTCGCACTGAATGCTGCTGAGAAAGTGATTGCTTTTGCTGATATGACTTGCAATAACGACTGCGCGAAACGCCGCTATCTCGTTAGGGGTGCTACGGCAGACACCCTCTCGAGCACCCCGAAGACTTCTTGAGCCCTCGGCTGTGATGGGTTCCAGGCTGACAAAGGAACTGTCGTGTGTGCATTCGCGGACGAGAGAAAGTCTGAGGCAAGTTCGAGTGAACATGGATGGACTCCTCAGGTCCGTCGTTTCCGTAGTGTAGCGGTTATCACGTCTGCTTCACACGCAGAAGGTCCCCGGTTCGATCCCGGGCGGGAACAGTATTTTCCTGCCTATGTCGTATTGTCCTCCAATGAGCCACGTCGTGTGTGGATCTGCTGCATGTCCCTTCGTTTGCAAGTACCACATTTATTGAATTTTTTAGTTACGATGGCAACATCACTATAAATCGTCTGTGAAGTAAGGTGCACACAAGCAGTTTCCGTGGTGTAGCGGTTATCACGTCTGCCTAACACGCAGAAGGTCCCCGGTTCGATCCCGGGCGGAAACACTTTTCCATCTCTTTAAGCAAGACGTACTAACATGCATCTGCTACCATCTGTACCCGAAACCTTCGTAATCGCCTTCACGCGTCGGACCCGAGTGTCAATTGCTCACATCGAATAAGAAATTCATTTGATATTGACGGCGAGCTTTTTGCGCTGACTCAGCCACTGACGTGCGATCACTTTGCACAAAACGCTAGGGCTCGTCCGGGATTTGAACCCGGGACCTCCTGCACCCTAAGCAGGAATCATACCCCTAGACCAACGAGCCCTGTGACACGGCAATGCCAATTATTCCAGTCCATCCATGTCGTCCAGGGTGCCATGGAGGTATCGTGTACGCTGGCGGGATGGGGGCGGTGCGA
The DNA here is from genome assembly GCF_023864345.2 of Schistocerca serialis cubense. Classification (NCBI taxonomy): domain Eukaryota; kingdom Metazoa; phylum Arthropoda; class Insecta; order Orthoptera; family Acrididae; genus Schistocerca; species Schistocerca serialis. The sequence goes on along the minus strand of NW_026048318.1, from coordinate 11,001 downwards.
ATTCCCGCGATCGGCTTCCTTCCTGGGCTATTGGTACCTTCATGTAGAGCTGCCGCTGGGCTCGCACTGAATGCTGCTGAGAAAGTGATTGCTTTTGCTGATATGACTTGCAATAACGACTGCGCGAAACGCCGCTATCTCGTTAGGGGTGCTACGGCAGACACCCTCTCGAGCACCCCGAAGACTTCTTGAGCCCTCGGCTGTGATGGGTTCCAGGCTGACAAAGGAACTGTCGTGTGTGCATTCGCGGACGAGAGAAAGTCTGAGGCAAGTTCGAGTGAACATGGATGGACTCCTCAGGTCCGTCGTTTCCGTAGTGTAGCGGTTATCACGTCTGCTTCACACGCAGAAGGTCCCCGGTTCGATCCCGGGCGGGAACAGTATTTTCCTGCCTATGTCGTATTGTCCTCCAATGAGCCACGTCGTGTGTGGATCTGCTGCATGTCCCTTCGTTTGCAAGTACCACATTTATTGAATTTTTTAGTTACGATGGCAACATCACTATAAGTCGTCTGTGAAGTAAGGTGCACACAAGCAGTTTCCGTGGTGTAGCGGTTATCACGTCTGCCTAACACGCAGAAGGTCCCCGGTTCGATCCCGGGCGGAAACACTTTTTCATCTCTTTAAGCAAGACGTACTAACATGCATCTGCTACCATCTGTACCCGAAACCTTCGTAATCGCCTTCACGCGTCGGACCCGAGTGTCAATTGCTCACATCGAATAAGAAATTCATTTGATATTGACGGCGAGCTTTTTGCGCTGACTCAGCCACTGACGTGCGATCACTTTGCACAAAACGCTAGGGCTCGTCCGGGATTTGAACCCGGGACCTCCTGCACCCTAAGCAGGAATCATACCCCTAGACCAACGAGCCCTGTGACACGGCGAATGCCAATTATTCCAGTCCCTCGATGTCGTCCAGGGTGCCCTGGAAGTCTCGTGTACGCTGGCGGGATGGGGGCGGCGCGAATTCCTGCGGTCGGCGGCCTTCCTGGGCTATTGGTACCTTCATGTAGAGCTGCCGCTGGGCTCGCACTGCCTGCTGCTGAGAAAGTGATTGCTTTTGCTGATATGACTTGCAATAACGACTGCGCGAAACGCCGCTATCTCGTTAGGGGTGCTACGGCAGACACCCTCTCGAGCACCCCGAAGACTTCTTGAGCCCTCGGCTGTGATGGGTTCCAGGCTGACAAAGGAACTGTCGTGTGTGCATTCGCGGACGAGAGAAAGTCTGAGGCAAGTTCGAGTGAACAAGGATGGACTCCTCAGGTCCGTCGTTTCCGTAGTGTAGCGGTTATCACGTCTGCTTCACACGCAGAAGGTCCCCGGTTCGATCCCGGGCGGGAACAGTATTTTCCTGCCTATGTCGTATTGTCCTCCAATGAGCCACGTCGTGTGTGGATCTGCTGCATGTCCCTTCGTTTGCAAGTACCACATTTATTGAATTTTTTAGTTACGATGGCAACATCACTATAAATCGTCTGTGAAGTAAGGTGCACACAAGCAGTTTCAGTGGTGTAGCGGTTATCACGTCTGCCTAACACGCAGAAGGTCCCCGGTTCGATCCCGGGCGGAAACACTTTTCCATCTCTTTAAGCAAGACGTACTAACATGCATCTGCTACCATCTGTACCCGAAACCTTCGTAATCGCCTTCACGCGTCGGACCCGAGTGTCAATTGCTCACATCGAATAAGAAATTCATTTGATATTGACGGCGAGCTTTTTGCGCTGACTCAGCCACTGACGTGCGATCACTTTGCACAAAACGCTAGGGCTCGTCCGGGATTTGAACCCGGGACCTCCTGCACCCTAAGCAGGAATCATACCCCTAGACCAACGAGCCCTGTGACACGGCAATGCCAATTATTCCAGTCCATCCATGTCGTCCAGGGTGCCATGGAGGTATCGTGTACGCTGGCGGGATGGGGGCGGTGCGAATTCCCGCGATCGGCTTCCTTCCTGGGCTATTGGTACCTTCATGTAGAGCTGCCGCTGGGCTCGCACTGAATGCTGCTGAGAAAGTGATTGCTTTTGCTGATATGACTTGCAATAACGACTGCGCGAAACGCCGCTATCTCGTTAGGGGTGCTACGGCAGACACCCTCTCGAGCACCCCGAAGACTTCTTGAGCCCTCGGCTGTGATGGGTTCCAGGCTGACAAAGGAACTGTCGTGTGTGCATTCGCGGACGAGAGAAAGTCTGAGGCAAGTTCGAGTGAACATGGATGGACTCCTCAGGTCCGTCGTTTCCGTAGTGTAGCGGTTATCACGTCTGCTTCACACGCAGAAGGTCCCCGGTTCGATCCCGGGCGGGAACAGTATTTTCCTGCCTATGTCGTATTGTCCTCCAATGAGCCACGTCGTGTGTGGATCTGCTGCATGTCCCTTCGTTTGCAAGTACCACATTTATTGAATTTTTTAGTTACGATGGCAACATCACTATAAATCGTCTGTGAAGTAAGGTGCACACAAGCAGTTTCAGTGGTGTAGCGGTTATCACGTCTGCCTAACACGCAGAAGGTCCCCGGTTCGATCCCGGGCGGAAACACTTTTCCATCTCTTTAAGCAAGACGTACTAACATGCATCTGCTACCATCTGTACCCGAAACCTTCGTAATCGCCTTCACGCGTCGGACCCGAGTGTCAATTGCTCACATCGAATAAGAAATTCATTTGATATTGACGGCGAGCTTTTTGCGCTGACTCAGCCACTGACGTGCGATCACTTTGCACAAAACGCTAGGGCTCGTCCGGGATTTGAACCCGGGACCTCCTGCACCCTAAGCAGGAATCATACCCCTAGACCAACGAGCCCTGTGACACGGCGAATGCCAATTATTCCAGTCCCTCGATGTCGTCCAGGGTGCCCTGGAAGTCTCGTGTACGCTGGCGGGATGGGGGCGGCGCGAATTCCTGCGGTCGGCGGCCTTCCTGGGCTATTGGTACCTTCATGTAGAGCTGCCGCTGGGCTCGCACTGCCTGCTGCTGAGAAAGTGATTGCTTTTGCTGATATGACTTGCAATAACGACTGCGCGAAACGCCGCTATCTCGTTAGGGGTGCTACGGCAGACACCCTCTCGAGCACCCCGAAGACTTCTTGAGCCCTCGGCTGTGATGGGTTCCAGGCTGACAAAGGAACTGTCGTGTGTGCATTCGCGGACGAGAGAAAGTCTGAGGCAAGTTCGAGTGAACAAGGATGGACTCCTCAGGTCCGTCGTTTCCGTAGTGTAGCGGTTATCACGTCTGCTTCACACGCAGAAGGTCCCCGGTTCGATCCCGGGCGGGAACAGTATTTTCCTGCCTATGTCGTATTGTCCTCCAATGAGCCACGTCGTGTGTGGATCTGCTGCATGTCCCTTCGTTTGCAAGTACCACATTTATTGAATTTTTTAGTTACGATGGCAACATCACTATAAATCGTCTGTGAAGTAAGGTGCACACAAGCAGTTTCAGTGGTGTAGCGGTTATCACGTCTGCCTAACACGCAGAAGGTCCCCGGTTCGATCCCGGGCGGAAACACTTTTCCATCTCTTTAAGCAAGACGTACTAACATGCATCTGCTACCATCTGTACCCGAAACCTTCGTAATCGCCTTCACGCGTCGGACCCGAGTGTCAATTGCTCACATCGAATAAGAAATTCATTTGATATTGACGGCGAGCTTTTTGCGCTGACTCAGCCACTGACGTGCGATCACTTTGCACAAAACGCTAGGGCTCGTCCGGGATTTGAACCCGGGACCTCCTGCACCCTAAGCAGGAATCATACCCCTAGACCAACGAGCCCTGTGACACGGCAATGCCAATTATTCCAGTCCATCCATGTCGTCCAGGGTGCCATGGAGGTATCGTGTACGCTGGCGGGATGGGGGCGGTGCGAATTCCCGCGATCGGCTTCCTTCCTGGGCTATTGGTACCTTCATGTAGAGCTGCCGCTGGGCTCGCACTGAATGCTGCTGAGAAAGTGATTGCTTTTGCTGATATGACTTGCAATAACGACTGCGCGAAACGCCGCTATCTCGTTAGGGGTGCTACGGCAGACACCCTCTCGAGCACCCCGAAGACTTCTTGAGCCCTCGGCTGTGATGGGTTCCAGGCTGACAAAGGAACTGTCGTGTGTGCATTCGCGGACGAGAGAAAGTCTGAGGCAAGTTCGAGTGAACATGGATGGACTCCTCAGGTCCGTCGTTTCCGTAGTGTAGCGGTTATCACGTCTGCTTCACACGCAGAAGGTCCCCGGTTCGATCCCGGGCGGGAACAGTATTTTCCTGCCTATGTCGTATTGTCCTCCAATGAGCCACGTCGTGTGTGGATCTGCTGCATGTCCCTTCGTTTGCAAGTACCACATTTATTGAATTTTTTAGTTACGATGGCAACATCACTATAAATCGTCTGTGAAGTAAGGTGCACACAAGCAGTTTCAGTGGTGTAGCGGTTATCACGTCTGCCTAACACGCAGAAGGTCCCCGGTTCGATCCCGGGCGGAAACACTTTTCCATCTCTTTAAGCAAGACGTACTAACATGCATCTGCTACCATCTGTACCCGAAACCTTCGTAATCGCCTTCACGCGTCGGACCCGAGTGTCAATTGCTCACATCGAATAAGAAATTCATTTGATATTGACGGCGAGCTTTTTGCGCTGACTCAGCCACTGACGTGCGATCACTTTGCACAAAACGCTAGGGCTCGTCCGGGATTTGAACCCGGGACCTCCTGCACCCTAAGCAGGAATCATACCCCTAGACCAACGAGCCCTGTGACACGGCAATGCCAATTATTCCAGTCCATCCATGTCGTCCAGGGTGCCATGGAGGTATCGTGTACGCTGGCGGGATGGGGGCGGTGCGAATTCCCGCGATCGGCTTCCTTCCTGGGCTATTGGTACCTTCATGTAGAGCTGCCGCTGGGCTCGCACTGAATGCTGCTGAGAAAGTGATTGCTTTTGCTGATATGACTTGCAATAACGACTGCGCGAAACGCCGCTATCTCGTTAGGGGTGCTACGGCAGACACCCTCTCGAGCACCCCGAAGACTTCTTGAGCCCTCGGCTGTGATGGGTTCCAGGCTGACAAAGGAACTGTCGTGTGTGCATTCGCGGACGAGAGAAAGTCTGAGGCAAGTTCGAGTGAACATGGATGGACTCCTCAGGTCCGTCGTTTCCGTAGTGTAGCGGTTATCACGTCTGCTTCACACGCAGAAGGTCCCCGGTTCGATCCCGGGCGGGAACAGTATTTTCCTGCCTATGTCGTATTGTCCTCCAATGAGCCACGTCGTGTGTGGATCTGCTGCATGTCCCTTCGTTTGCAAGTACCACATTTATTGAATTTTTTAGTTACGATGGCAACATCACTATAAGTCGTCTGTGAAGTAAGGTGCACACAAGCAGTTTCCGTGGTGTAGCGGTTATCACGTCTGCCTAACACGCAGAAGGTCCCCGGTTCGATCCCGGGCGGAAACACTTTTTCATCTCTTTAAGCAAGACGTACTAACATGCATCTGCTACCATCTGTACCCGAAACCTTCGTAATCGCCTTCACGCGTCGGACCCGAGTGTCAATTGCTCACATCGAATAAGAAATTCATTTGATATTGACGGCGAGCTTTTTGCGCTGACTCAGCCACTGACGTGCGATCACTTTGCACAAAACGCTAGGGCTCGTCCGGGATTTGAACCCGGGACCTCCTGCACCCTAAGCAGGAATCATACCCCTAGACCAACGAGCCCTGTGACACGGCGAATGCCAATTATTCCAGTCCCTCGATGTCGTCCAGGGTGCCCTGGAAGTCTCGTGTACGCTGGCGGGATGGGGGCGGCGCGAATTCCTGCGGTCGGCGGCCTTCCTGGGCTATTGGTACCTTCATGTAGAGCTGCCGCTGGGCTCGCACTGCCTGCTGCTGAGAAAGTGATTGCTTTTGCTGATATGACTTGCAATAACGACTGCGCGAAACGCCGCTATCTCGTTAGGGGTGCTACGGCAGACACCCTCTCGAGCACCCCGAAGACTTCTTGAGCCCTCGGCTGTGATGGGTTCCAGGCTGACAAAGGAACTGTCGTGTGTGCATTCGCGGACGAGAGAAAGTCTGAGGCAAGTTCGAGTGAACATGGATGGACTCCTCAGGTCCGTCGTTTCCGTAGTGTAGCGGTTATCACGTCTGCTTCACACGCAGAAGGTCCCCGGTTCGATCCCGGGCGGGAACAGTATTTTCCTGCCTATGTCGTATTGTCCTCCAATGAGCCACGTCGTGTGTGGATCTGCTGCATGTCCCTTCGTTTGCAAGTACCACATTTATTGAATTTTTTAGTTACGATGGCAACATCACTATAAATCGTCTGTGAAGTAAGGTGCACACAAGCAGTTTCAGTGGTGTAGCGGTTATCACGTCTGCCTAACACGCAGAAGGTCCCCGGTTCGATCCCGGGCGGAAACACTTTTCCATCTCTTTAAGCAAGACGTACTAACATGCATCTGCTACCATCTGTACCCGAAACCTTCGTAATCGCCTTCACGCGTCGGACCCGAGTGTCAATTGCTCACATCGAATAAGAAATTCATTTGATATTGACGGCGAGCTTTTTGCGCTGACTCAGCCACTGACGTGCGATCACTTTGCACAAAACGCTAGGGCTCGTCCGGGATTTGAACCCGGGACCTCCTGCACCCTAAGCAGGAATCATACCCCTAGACCAACGAGCCCTGTGACACGGCAATGCCAATTATTCCAGTCCATCCATGTCGTCCAGGGTGCCATGGAGGTATCGTGTACGCTGGCGGGATGGGGGCGGTGCGAATTCCCGCGATCGGCTTCCTTCCTGGGCTATTGGTACCTTCATGTAGAGCTGCCGCTGGGCTCGCACTGAATGCTGCTGAGAAAGTGATTGCTTTTGCTGATATGACTTGCAATAACGACTGCGCGAAACGCCGCTATCTCGTTAGGGGTGCTACGGCAGACACCCTCTCGAGCACCCCGAAGACTTCTTGAGCCCTCGGCTGTGATGGGTTCCAGGCTGACAAAGGAACTGTCGTGTGTGCATTCGCGGACGAGAGAAAGTCTGAGGCAAGTTCGAGTGAACATGGATGGACTCCTCAGGTCCGTCGTTTCCGTAGTGTAGCGGTTATCACGTCTGCTTCACACGCAGAAGGTCCCCGGTTCGATCCCGGGCGGGAACAGTATTTTCCTGCCTATGTCGTATTGTCCTCCAATGAGCCACGTCGTGTGTGGATCTGCTGCATGTCCCTTCGTTTGCAAGTACCACATTTATTGAATTTTTTAGTTACGATGGCAACATCACTATAAGTCGTCTGTGAAGTAAGGTGCACACAAGCAGTTTCCGTGGTGTAGCGGTTATCACGTCTGCCTAACACGCAGAAGGTCCCCGGTTCGATCCCGGGCGGAAACACTTTTTCATCTCTTTAAGCAAGACGTACTAACATGCATCTGCTACCATCTGTACCCGAAACCTTCGTAATCGCCTTCACGCGTCGGACCCGAGTGTCAATTGCTCACATCGAATAAGAAATTCATTTGATATTGACGGCGAGCTTTTTGCGCTGACTCAGCCACTGACGTGCGATCACTTTGCACAAAACGCTAGGGCTCGTCCGGGATTTGAACCCGGGACCTCCTGCACCCTAAGCAGGAATCATACCCCTAGACCAACGAGCCCTGTGACACGGCAATGCCAATTATTCCAGTCCATCCATGTCGTCCAGGGTGCCATGGAGGTATCGTGTACGCTGGCGGGATGGGGGCGGTGCGAATTCCCGCGATCGGCTTCCTTCCTGGGCTATTGGTACCTTCATGTAGAGCTGCCGCTGGGCTCGCACTGAATGCTGCTGAGAAAGTGATTGCTTTTGCTGATATGACTTGCAATAACGACTGCGCGAAACGCCGCTATCTCGTTAGGGGTGCTACGGCAGACACCCTCTCGAGCACCCCGAAGACTTCTTGAGCCCTCGGCTGTGATGGGTTCCAGGCTGACAAAGGAACTGTCGTGTGTGCATTCGCGGACGAGAGAAAGTCTGAGGCAAGTTCGAGTGAACATGGATGGACTCCTCAGGTCCGTCGTTTCCGTAGTGTAGCGGTTATCACGTCTGCTTCACACGCAGAAGGTCCCCGGTTCGATCCCGGGCGGGAACAGTATTTTCCTGCCTATGTCGTATTGTCCTCCAATGAGCCACGTCGTGTGTGGATCTGCTGCATGTCCCTTCGTTTGCAAGTACCACATTTATTGAATTTTTTAGTTACGATGGCAACATCACTATAAATCGTCTGTGAAGTAAGGTGCACACAAGCAGTTTCAGTGGTGTAGCGGTTATCACGTCTGCCTAACACGCAGAAGGTCCCCGGTTCGATCCCGGGCGGAAACACTTTTCCATCTCTTTAAGCAAGACGTACTAACATGCATCTGCTACCATCTGTACCCGAAACCTTCGTAATCGCCTTCACGCGTCGGACCCGAGTGTCAATTGCTCACATCGAATAAGAAATTCATTTGATATTGACGGCGAGCTTTTTGCGCTGACTCAGCCACTGACGTGCGATCACTTTGCACAAAACGCTAGGGCTCGTCCGGGATTTGAACCCGGGACCTCCTGCACCCTAAGCAGGAATCATACCCCTAGACCAACGAGCCCTGTGACACGGCAATGCCAATTATTCCAGTCCATCCATGTCGTCCAGGGTGCCATGGAGGTATCGTGTACGCTGGCGGGATGGGGGCGGTGCGAATTCCCGCGATCGGCTTCCTTCCTGGGCTATTGGTACCTTCATGTAGAGCTGCCGCTGGGCTCGCACTGAATGCTGCTGAGAAAGTGATTGCTTTTGCTGATATGACTTGCAATAACGACTGCGCGAAACGCCGCTATCTCGTTAGGGGTGCTACGGCAGACACCCTCTCGAGCACCCCGAAGACTTCTTGAGCCCTCGGCTGTGATGGGTTCCAGGCTGACAAAGGAACTGTCGTGTGTGCATTCGCGGACGAGAGAAAGTCTGAGGCAAGTTCGAGTGAACATGGATGGACTCCTCAGGTCCGTCGTTTCCGTAGTGTAGCGGTTATCACGTCTGCTTCACACGCAGAAGGTCCCCGGTTCGATCCCGGGCGGGAACAGTATTTTCCTGCCTATGTCGTATTGTCCTCCAATGAGCCACGTCGTGTGTGGATCTGCTGCATGTCCCTTCGTTTGCAAGTACCACATTTATTGAATTTTTTAGTTACGATGGCAACATCACTATAAATCGTCTGTGAAGTAAGGTGCACACAAGCAGTTTCCGTGGTGTAGCGGTTATCACGTCTGCCTAACACGCAGAAGGTCCCCGGTTCGATCCCGGGCGGAAACACTTTTCCATCTCTTTAAGCAAGACGTACTAACATGCATCTGCTACCATCTGTACCCGAAACCTTCGTAATCGCCTTCACGCGTCGGACCCGAGTGTCAATTGCTCACATCGAATAAGAAATTCATTTGATATTGACGGCGAGCTTTTTGCGCTGACTCAGCCACTGACGTGCGATCACTTTGCACAAAACGCTAGGGCTCGTCCGGGATTTGAACCCGGGACCTCCTGCACCCTAAGCAGGAATCATACCCCTAGACCAACGAGCCCTGTGACACGGCAATGCCAATTATTCCAGTCCATCCATGTCGTCCAGGGTGCCATGGAGGTATCGTGTACGCTGGCGGGATGGGGGCGGTGCGAATTCCCGCGATCGGCTTCCTTCCTGGGCTATTGGTACCTTCATGTAGAGCTGCCGCTGGGCTCGCACTGAATGCTGCTGAGAAAGTGATTGCTTTTGCTGATATGACTTGCAATAACGACTGCGCGAAACGCCGCTATCTCGTTAGGGGTGCTACGGCAGACACCCTCTCGAGCACCCCGAAGACTTCTTGAGCCCTCGGCTGTGATGGGTTCCAGGCTGACAAAGGAACTGTCGTGTGTGCATTCGCGGACGAGAGAAAGTCTGAGGCAAGTTCGAGTGAACATGGATGGACTCCTCAGGTCCGTCGTTTCCGTAGTGTAGCGGTTATCACGTCTGCTTCACACGCAGAAGGTCCCCGGTTCGATCCCGGGCGGGAACAGTATTTTCCTGCCTATGTCGTATTGTCCTCCAATGAGCCACGTCGTGTGTGGATCTGCTGCATGTCCCTTCGTTTGCAAGTACCACATTTATTGAATTTTTTAGTTACGATGGCAACATCACTATAAGTCGTCTGTGAAGTAAGGTGCACACAAGCAGTTTCCGTGGTGTAGCGGTTATCACGTCTGCCTAACACGCAGAAGGTCCCCGGTTCGATCCCGGCGGAAACACTTTTTCATCTCTTTAAGCAAGACGTACTAACATGCATCTGCTACCATCTGTACCCGAAACCTTCGTAATCGCCTTCACGCGTCGGACCCGAGTGTCAATTGCTCACATCGAATAAGAAATTCATTTGATATTGACGGCGAGCTTTTTGCGCTGACTCAGCCACTGACGTGCGATCACTTTGCACAAAACGCTAGGGCTCGTCCGGGATTTGAACCCGGGACCTCCTGCACCCTAAGCAGGAATCATACCCCTAGACCAACGAGCCCTGTGACACGGCGAATGCCAATTATTCCAGTCCCTCGATGTCGTCCAGGGTGCCCTGGAAGTCTCGTGTACGCTGGCGGGATGGGGGCGGCGCGAATTCCTGCGGTCGGCGGCCTTCCTGGGCTATTGGTACCTTCATGTAGAGCTGCCGCTGGGCTCGCACTGCCTGCTGCTGAGAAAGTGATTGCTTTTGCTGATATGACTTGCAATAACGACTGCGCGAAACGCCGCTATCTCGTTAGGGGTGCTACGGCAGACACCCTCTCGAGCACCCCGAAGACTTCTTGAGCCCTCGGCTGTGATGGGTTCCAGGCTGACAAAGGAACTGTCGTGTGTGCATTCGCGGACGAGAGAAAGTCTGAGGCAAGTTCGAGTGAACATGGATGGACTCCTCAGGTCCGTCGTTTCCGTAGTGTAGCGGTTA
>NW_026048317.1:0-36116 GCF_023864345.2 Schistocerca serialis cubense | reverse complement strand
TTGCTTTTGCTTTTGCTTTCGCTTTCGCGTTCGCTTTCGCTTTCCCGGATGTACGTAACGTTTGTTGATATGGTTCTGAGGAAGAGTGTATGACAGTGCCGTGCCGTCCATGTTCGTGTGCCCTCCCATTGTGTGTATGCTATTGTCTGTGTACTTGAATGATGTATGTAGGTGTTAGTGGACATGTTTTACCAGTGGGGGGAAATGGATCGTCGATAGTTGCCGTCACTCTGTCACGGTCGAGATGACGCACCCTCCGTACAGGAAAGGTGTCGAGAAAGTGAGTGAGTGTGTGCGTCCGTGAATTGGCAGTGTTTGGAGGTGGGCGTGCCCTGGATGTGGCCCGGAAAAGGCTGTTCGTTAGGCGGTAGTGTTGTGTGGACAGGGGAGGGGCATGCGTAACGCTGCTGGCATGGCATTTCGGGAGATGGAGGGGGCAAACGAGGAAACGAGGAGCGGCGGCCAAAGACGGACGGGGAGGGGCGCGGTGTGGGTGGCTTGCGCCTGTGCTCGGCGTTGTGGTTTGTGCAAAAGAGGAGGAGAAAACAATGTGAGTTGCCAGGGAGGGGAGCGGTGTTGTGTTGTGGTTGTCGTGGTGTAGCCGCAGACGCGGCTGTCAGTGAACGTGGCGAGACGGACGGATGCGCGGAGGGGCGGGGGCGGCGCATTTCGCCGGTGGCCGTGCCGTGCCGTGCCGTGCCGTGCCGTGCCGTGCCGTGCCGTGCCATGCCTGAAAGCCGCGTGGTCGCTGTGTTGTTGTGGCGTGGGGGCGAGGAGAGTACCGTACGGGTGTGCTTGTGCGCCGGAAATGCACACTGCGCCCGCCGTCTTGGAGGCTGATGGCTGTGGTGTGGAAATGGGGCGCGGTGATGTTGAAGCAGTTGAAGAACAGAAAAGAAACCAAGAAAACGGAAGGCGTGATGCGGCGGTGGTGGTGAGAGCGGGAAAAACAAAACAAAAAAAAAAAAACAACAAAAAAAAAGAAGGAAAAAACAACAAGAAACAAAAAAGAAAACAAAAAGTCTATCAATATTAAAAATGTAAATGGAAATGGAAATGGACCCAGGTATAACCTCCCTGCACAAATAGCAGAGAGTCCGATGATAATAAAAATGTGCCAGAATGTTAACGTCCTACAAAACAAACCCAACGGTAATATTAATGAAAGAGTGAACCGTATGTAACATTGCAACAGACATAATGAAACCTGATAAATTGTATAAGGGGCAGCAGCGTTGACCTTTGCCTGTATTCAGAATAAAAAGAGCCAAGATCGTTACCCCAATGAAAAAGACACTGAAACACGTATGTAACATAGTAGCGATGGCGAGACGTTGTAGCATCTGTGACCAGAGAGTTTGCGCTGGACTGCGCGAGTGTTGCGAGCGGTCTCAGTCAGTCAGTCTGTCTGTCAGTAGTCGTTGCGAGTCCGTAGCTCTGTGTAGTTGAGGGCTGTACTCTGTCAGTAGTCGTCGCGTGCAGTACGCTAATAGTCGTCATGCAGAGCGGTCGGTCAGTAGTAGCAGCCGAGTGCGGTTGTGTGATGTAGGTGGTCGGCAACACTGGTCAAGATGGTGAATAAGGTATACTGTTAATTAATATAATCATTAGATAATGAAAAAGTGTAATTATTCTCCAACAAGTTCCCCAATAATAATTTTTATTTCAAAAGCATTTTTCAACATTTAATTTGTTATTGAACTAAAGAGTTCGTTGCACTTCACATTTCATTCCACTGCTTTGAAGAAAAATGTCACTAAAATCACAAAAAAAGAGAATATTATTATTTGCAAATGCAGTTCCTCCAAGCGCTGCGCAACAACCAGAGCAGAAATGTGACATCCATTTATTCGGAGGTAAGACTTTAATTCTGATTGTTTTGCACAGGGCCAAAGACCGATATTTCGGTTTAATTGAAGTTTCTTGTCACTGAACGGACGTTTGTAAATGTTGTGTGAAGACTTTATATTTGAGTCAGATTGCGAATTTCACATTTTTGTTGCCATTTTCAATACTCTCATTGTGGGCGAGGTTACAATTAGCGCAATGTCCATTAGCATCCGTAAATAACATTGTCCATTAATTTAAATTTTGCTGGAGGTTACAACACACACACACAAAAAAAAAAAAAAACAAAAAATTGCATTTATATCCGCTCCTCAATTGTAGATACCCCTTACACAGCTGTGTGCAATGAATGAGTGCTGGCTGGTAATTAATTGCACTCCTTGGAGGGAAATGCCATAGGAAGTAGTCTTTAAAAAGTGAATGTTTTTCGTTAAGAGACAAAAGTTACTTTAGAAAAAAGTAATAGTGGGGCTTTTGTTGTTGAACAAAAGAAGTACAATGAACATACGTTATCAGATTTGCGCAATGCAGCGTCACACCACCTTTTGATTATAACACAATATACTATACATCGTCCCGAACCGTGACCAGAGTCGCGAGACGAGCAGAGCACGCCGCCGACGCCCGCTCAGTACACCGTCGACCGCTACTACTGTCGACCGACTACTACCTCTCCCGACTCGCGCTACAATATATATAACAACTGTTCCTGGCGACCCGGTGCGTGCCACTACTGTCGTCTGGCGCGGTCCAAGCGCCGACTAGCAGCGATAAAGAACTCTCTGGTCAGACAGAGATGCTGTCATGCCTCGCCATCGCTCTGGTAATGAATACAACGTGTTGCAGCGTGCGTACCACCGGAACACGCAGTGGCGGAGCCAAAGACTGTGTTGTCGAGGTCGAGTGCGAGTGGGAAGAGAGGCAGCGTCGGCACGGAGATGCAAGCGAGCGCGAGACGCACGGGGCTGCGGCGTGGCGCGTTTGCGGTCGGCGCCTTTGGTGGCAACGGCCGGGACAAGCAGCGGTGTATGGTGTGGTGCGGGGCGGACAGGGGCGGCGGTGGACGGGGAGGAGGCGGCGCGACGACGGCATGGGGCGAAAACGGGACGGGGGACGGCGGATGTTGAGAGGCGTCACGCGCGGACAGGACACAGACACAGAGACACACAGATTGGAAAGGGAGGGTGCGCGGTAGTAGTTGGAATGTGCGTACCGTGCGGGATGGGAGTGGGCGAGGAACACGGTCGTGGCCCCTGTTTTGGGTGCGTGTGATGACGTCGGTGTGTTGTGGGAAGGGAAGGTGCTGTGGCGGCGGCGCGTAATGGCGTAGGCCGAAAAGAGAAAGGAACGTGGGCAGTGTGTTGGCACGCGTCGGTTCGACTGCGACGTTGATGGGCAGGGCAGGGCAAGGTTAATGGTGGTAGGAGTAGGCGTGTGGGCGCAAAAAATCTGCCGCTGCAGGCGGTGCCGTAAACCGCCATGGCGGGAAGGAGAGAAAGAAAGAAAGAAAGAAACAAAAAAAAAAAAAGAAAAGGAGGGGGGGGTGGGCGAAAGTGGAGAGGCGGTGGTGTGAGAAGGGCGGGGGCGGAAGGAAGGCAGGAAGGACAAGAGGCGAGGCGACGGCTTGCTTGTGTATCGGTCGGTCTCTGGCTATGCTTCGTTTTCTGCAGCAGGGTCCGGTGCGCGGCGTGGCTCGCGGCAGTGGAACGCCTGGTGGCTGGACGGCCAGCAATGCGGTTGGATGGGCGGCCACAGCACCGCACCTGTGCCCGAGGAGGAGACGCTGGCGGCGGGCCCTGAGGTGAGGCCGGCTCGGCTGGGGGCTGTGGATGTGTAGGGTGTGCGCCGCTGCTGCAACAACGAGTAAAACGCGAGAAGGAGGGATGGCGGGTAGAGAGAGAAAAAAAAAAAAGGTCGTGTTGTGTTGATGCGCAGGCAGACGCGTACAGAGGGACGAGCCCGGTCTGCAGCAGGGTGTGGCCGTGCCGAGTGCAGAGCAGCGGCGGCTCGGTTCGGTTCGGCCCGGCCCGGCGGGCCGCGCTGTTGTCGCGGACGTGAGCGCCCCTGGCGGGTGGCCGGAGGCGGCGCGGCGTGTTGACGTGTGGCTGGTGCAGTGCACAATTTGCGAGTGGCTGGCGGTGTGGTGTGGCGGTTGGCGCGTCGGGCGGCGGAGAGGTATGTGTTGCGGGCGCCCTTTGCTGCGCTGCGTCGTTGCGTGTGCCGTACAGGGCGGGCGCTTGTCGACTGTGTGGGCGGTGTGGCGAATTGGCGTGAAACGGCTGCCGAGAGGTGTGTGGTAGCGAGCCGGTCGGTGGTGTCGGTGCGAAGGGGAATGTGCGTGCGTTTGGCGGTTCGGTGTGCTTTTTGCGGCGTGAGAGTGGGAATTAGTGGGGCCGGCTGTTGTGTTGGTTCCTTGTGTCTTGTGTCGCGTAGGCTTGATGGCAACGGGGAAGGACGCCGGTTTCGTTCGAGCCTTGCGTGTGGTTGTCGACGTTGACTGGTTGGCGTGTGCCGATGCACGTGCATGTGTGGGTCGCGAGTGCGTTTTTGGCTGGCTGTGTGTGTGTGTGTGTGTGTTGTTTTGGGGGGAAGGGGGAGGCGGTGGTGAAAGTGCAGTCGTTGCACGGGCGTCGTCGGGTGGGCTGGGGCCTGTGCGTCGTGGCGAAAGGTGGTAGGTTGCGGGAAGCGAGCCCGTCGTTGACGGTGTCGCGTGAGTTGTGAATCGAGTGGGGCGCGGGGCGCGGGACAGGAGCAGCGTGCCGCTGCGTCGTGGTCGTCAGCAGAGGCTGTGCGTGTGCTTGTCCTTTTTGTGGGCGGTTCGTGCGAGGCGTTTTTGTTTTGTGTTGCCCTTAGTTGTTAGTTTATTGTGTTTGTGTTTGTTATTTTGAGACGACGACTGGTTGGTGGCGTGCGCGCGAAGTGGCGGTGTGCGCTTCCCGTGTCCGTTTGATTTTTTTGTTTTGTGTGTTTTTTTTTTGTTTTTTGCACTGGGCCCCGGTGGGTGGGTGCGTGTGTGTCGATTGCCGGCTGCGAAAGGTGCGCCATCGGCGGGGTGGGTCGCCGGCACAAGTAGAGGCGGCGGCGTTGTTGCTGTTGTTGTGTGGTGTTTGTTTTGTTCGGCTGTGTCGGCGAGCTGTGTTGCGGTGCGTGTGAATGGGGTGCAAAAGTGCTGGCGTTGGGGCTGCGACTGCGACGGCGGCGAGCCGCGGGCGCGCCATTGATAGTGATGTTGTGAACAGCGGCTGTGTACGGTAGTGGTGTTGTTGTAGCACGACGTGCATCCGGGCCGGCGCGAAAGCGCAGTTGCGGGCGGTTGCCCTTCGGTGCCAGCCATGTCGCGTGAGCGGCGGGTTGCTCTGGTGTCGACACGTGGTGCTCTGGGTTGTTGTGTGGTGCCCTTTGGCCGGTGGGGGTGGTTCGCGTGTGTCTCGTTCGCGCTCGGTGTCTGGTCGTGGTCGTGCTGCTCCCCCGTCTGTCGGCGGTTTCCGACGTCGTCTGTACGTTTTTTTTGTTCGTTTGCGGCGTGCCTGCCGACGTCCGTCCCGTCGCGACCTTTCAACCGAAAGTGTGGCGCCCGAAGGTGAACGAACGTAACCCTGACCTCGGCGCTTTACGCTGAGCCGAGCGAACCGAACCGAACCGAACCTAACCTGTGGTGTGGCGAGGTGAGCTCAGCCTGTGAGCCCCTAACGTCTACGTAAGGTAAGCTGTCCGGCTCACGCCTCACGTTTTGAACGGCTTTTCTAACCTACGTTTGACGCTTCTTAACCTAGCACCGACCCCTTAACCTAACGTGTAACCTAACCTAACCTAACCTCTGACGCCTGACGTGTTTGAATGCTTAACCTAAGTTTGACGCTTAACCTAACCCAAGTCCCCTTAACCTAACCCACGTCCACCTAACCTAACCTAACGTAGACGTGTAAACGTAATGTGTAACGCGTAACGTGTAAGGTCGGCTGTCGTGTGTGCTTGACGGCAGATTGGGTTGGTCTGTAGATTCGGATTGCGGTTTGCCTCGGTCGAGGGGTTGGGTCGGAAGCGGCGAGGGGCGGCGGCGCCTGTTGCGCAGGCCGGCGTCCGTTTGCGGCGGGCATTGTTGAGAAACGGCTGTGAATGTTGGCGGGCGAGAGGAGGAGGACGGCGCGCGATGTGGCCCGACGGCTGCGGGCCGATCGGGAAACGGCGGAGGGCGACGGAAGGCGATGGGGCGGCGGAGGCGCGTTTGCACGGCCGTCATCGCCGCACGCCTCGGCTTGTGTGGCTGTGGCGCCGGCCGCGCTGGCCGGGCTGCCGCGGCGACGGTGTGGAGTTTTTGCCGAAGGTTTGGCCATTGTGGCGGGTCGTCGGCTGGGGCTGTGGGGGCGGCATTTGGCGGGGGCGGCGATTCTCGGCGGGCCGACCCAGGCTGTAGCGCGCGGTAGCTGCAGTTTGGCCGTGGTTTGCGGCGCTGCCGTGGCGACTGGTTGGCGACTGTGGTGTGGCTGTGTGTAGCCCCATCCTCGGTGGTTTGAAAGGCGCGGGCGGTTGTGGCGCAGGTTTGGGGCTGCTCCGCACAGGCTGTCGGACGTTGGGCGGTAGCAAGCGCGGGAGGCGCGGCGCGGCGGCGCGCAGAGTGGCGGCCGCTCTCTCGGCCGTCCGCGCCCGCCCGCGACACTGCTGGGCCTTGTGATTCTCTGCTCTGCTGCTGTGCTGTGCTTGCGTGCCTGCCGTCCCGCTCGCTCTCGCTGTGTGTTACGCGCGTCGTCGAAATGGCAGATCAGGCGGCTACGAACGAGACTGCTGCGGCACCCGCCGCCACCGGCACTACGAAGAAGGCCAAGTCTGCGTCGTCTGCGAAGAAGCCGCGCGCCAAGCCTGCGCACCCGCGCACCTCTGAGATGGTGACGGCCGCCATCAAGAGTCTGAAGGAGCGCGGCGGGTCGTCGCTGCAGGCGATCAAGAAGTACATAGCCGCGCACTACAAGCTGGACGCGGAGAAGCTGGCGCCGTTTATCAAGAAGTACCTCAAGTCGGCCGTCGTGGCGGGCGAGCTGGTGCAGACGAAGGGGAAGGGCGCGTCCGGCTCGTTCAAGCTTGCCGGCGCCGGCGGCGGGGGGGCGGCCGAGGGCGGCAAGGCTCGTGCTGGCGGTGCCAAGAAGAAGCGCGCCGCTCCGGCCAGCAAGGAGAAGAAGGGCGCCCGTGCGGCCGGCGCAAAGAAGGCTGGTGGCGTGAAGGCGGCGACCGGTCGGAAGGCGGGCGCCGCCAAGAAGGCGTCTGCGGCGTCGGCCGCTCCCGCGGGTGCGAAGAAGGCGGCTGCGGCCAAGCCGGCCAAGGCCAAGTCGCCGTCGAAGGCGAAGAAGGCCGCCAAGGTTCCGACGAAGAAGCCGAAGGCGCCGCGCCCGAAGAAGGCGACGACGCCGTCTAAGGCGAAGGCTTCGCCCAAGAAGAAGAAGTAGAGTAGAGGAGAAAGAGATGGGAATGGAAGGGTTTGGCGCTTGACTCCGTCGTCCCCACCCCCCGTCGTCGTCTAGTGGCGCGCAAGAGACGCGCGGCCCAAAACGGCCCTTCTCAGGGCCATCAAAGCACGTCGGGGAAGGTTTTGATTGTCGTGTTGCGTTTGGTGTGGGTGTCTGTCTGGCGTTTCTGTATGCCCGTGGGGATGCTGTTTGCGTGCCGTGGTGGTTGGATTGCGGGGGTCGGTGGCGGGTGTGGGCGGCGGTAGCGGTAAGCGGTGTTGTTGTTGTCGTGGTTGATTGTCGCCGTGTTTGTGGCGGCGGCCGACGGTTGGTTTTCTGTCGCGTTGTTTTGTTTGAATACGTTGGTTGGCTTGCCTGCGTTCGTTCTTCTCGGATGTCTGTCTTGTCGAGTCGTGTCTGGTCTTTGTTTTGTTTTGTTCCTTTGTGTGTGTGTGTGTGTGTGATGTTTTGCAACGGGGGGCACGTTGAGATGCGGAAGGAGTCGGCGGGGATTTCGGTGGCGTGTAGAGCGAGCGAGCGCGCCTGCCTGGCCGTTGGCCGTCGGAGTGGAGTGCGGGTTTTTTTTGTTTTCGAAACGAAAGCGGCGGCCGGCCAGCCACCCGTGCGGTGTGACGTCGGCCGTTGGGTATTGTGCGCTTTGAGCGCCGGGGAGGGATGATGTGTGATTGTTGCGCGCTGCTAGCAGGCAGGCAGAGTGAGCGGGTGTGGCGGACGGACGGGAAGTGGTGGTTTTTTGTTTTGTTTTTGGGTTGCGGGGCGAGAGGCAGGCGACCGACAAAGTTTGCTCGCGACGGAGAGATGTTAGTGGCCCTGAAAAGGGCCGTTTTTGTTTGTGCGGTGCGGTGCCGCGGCGCGGTTTAGGCGCGCTCGCCGCGGATGCGGCGCGCGAGCTGGATGTCCTTGGGCATGATGGTGACGCGCTTGGCGTGGATTGCGCACAGGTTGGTGTCTTCGAAGAGGCCGACGAGGTAGGCCTCGCTGGCCTCCTGCAGGGCCATGACTGCGGAGCTCTGGAAGCGCAGGTCGGTCTTGAAGTCCTGGGCGATCTCGCGCACTAGGCGCTGGAATGGCAGCTTGCGGATGAGCAGCTCTGTGCTCTTCTGGTAGCGCCTGATTTCTCGCAGGGCGACGGTGCCCGGCCTGTAGCGGTGGGGCTTCTTGACGCCTCCGGTGGCGGGCGCGCTCTTCCTCGCCGCCTTGGTGGCGAGCTGTTTGCGCGGCGCCTTTCCGCCGGTGGACTTGCGGGCCGTTTGCTTTGTGCGGGCCATGGCGGTAGCGGTAGCGGTAGCGGAGCGGCGTGCGTGGAGGTTAGGTGCGGCGCGGCGTCCGGTGCTGCCTTGACAACGGGCCCGCGCGCCTCCGTGCTGCGCTTATATGCCCTCGGTTGCGCGTGGTGGGGGGAGGGCGGGCCAGAGTCTATATAGGGGGGCGGCGGGCGCGCTGGGCGCAGACCGTAGCCGACTCGCCAGCCGCTGCAGCTGCTGTTTGTGCACGTTTTGCTTTGCCCGAGGAAGGAAGGATGACAGGCCGCGGCAAGGGAGGAAAGGGGCTCGGCAAGGGTGGCGCCAAGCGGCACCGCAAGGTGTTGCGCGACAACATCCAGGGCATCACGAAGCCCGCCATCCGCCGCCTGGCTCGCAGGGGCGGCGTGAAGCGCATCTCTGGTCTGATCTACGAGGAGACCCGCGGGGTGCTGAAGGTGTTCCTGGAGAACGTGATCCGCGACGCGGTGACGTACACTGAGCACGCCAAGCGCAAGACTGTGACGGCCATGGACGTGGTGTACGCCCTGAAGAGGCAGGGGCGCACCCTGTACGGTTTCGGCGGTTAGGCTGCGTCGCAGCGGGCGCTGGCCTTCCCGCGGCCGTGCTTGTGGGTGGGAGAGACTAGAAAACGGCCCTTTTCAGGGCCACCACACTGTTCGGAAGTTGAAAAGTGCGAAAGAGTCTGTGTTGTTGTTGCTGCGTGTGTGCGCTGTGTTGTTTGTTTGTTTGTTTCTTTCTTTCTTTCTTTCCGTTTGAGCGACGTGATGTGACTGGGAGGGGAGAAGGAAAGGAAACGTGTCATGTGGCTGGCTGTGTGTGGAGCTGCTTCGTTTGTGTGTCTTTGTATCGATCGCGACGGAGATGGCGGGCTGTGTGTTGTTGTGCGAGAGGCGGTGATTATTTGCTTGCGTGGTTTGTCTCTGTGTGTTTGTTTGCGGCGGCGTTGGGGTTTCCGAGGCAAGGCGTGTGGGCATAGGCGGCCGGATCAGCTGTTTCGTTCGTGTCGACGGCCGTTGCGCGCGGGAGTGGAGGGCGGTGTGTCGACACGCCTCCCTTTAACAATGGTCATTATTGCTGCCGTTGTCGGTTTGGAAGGCGACTGCGACCGTGCAAAATGTGTGTGTGTTGGGCCACACGGGCTGTGTGGACGACAAGATGGCGGACGTGCGCCGGCGGCGGCTGTGCTGTGACAGTGCAAAGTTAAAACAAAACAAGGTGCGGCGAGGACGACTGAAATTTTGCTTTGGACGTAGGTGTGTGTGGTGGCCCTGAAAAGGGCCGATTGTTGTGGGCCGAGCCGAGCCGGCAAAGCGCGTTGCGTGCAGGGGAGCACGCGGCGCTGCGATTGCCTGGCCTCCTTTAGGCCTTCTTCTCGGTCTTCTTTGGCAGCAGGACGGCCTGGATGTTGGGCAGGACACCACCCTGTGCGATGGTGACGCCCGACAGGAGCTTGTTGAGCTCCTCGTCGTTGCGGATGGCAAGCTGCAGGTGGCGCGGGATGATGCGCGTCTTCTTGTTGTCGCGGGCCGCGTTTCCGGCCAGCTCGAGCACCTCAGCCGCGAGGTACTCCATGACGGCGGCGAGGTAGACGGGCGCCCCGGCGCCGACGCGCTCTGCGTAGTTTCCCTTGCGCAGGAGGCGGTGGATTCTGCCGACCGGGAACTGGAGCCCAGCCCTGCTTGAGCGGGACTTTGACTTGCCCTTGACTTTGCCTCCCTTTCCGCGTCCGGACATGGCGATGGGCTAGCGACGGTGCACACGAAACGGAAACGAAAACGACCGGTGCGAGCGGCAGCGAGTCGAGCAGCGGAGTGCGTGCCGGCGCAGCCGGGGTGGGGGTGCTTTATGGGCTCGGGTGCGGCGGCCGGTTGCGCGCGCGCCCCATTGGTCGGCGGCCGCAACAGGGCGAGCTGGTAAAGGTGCGGCGGCGGCTGGCGGCGGGTGCCACTGTGTGGGGAGACGCTGACTAGAGCGGAGCGCTTGCTACTGGTGTTGCTGCTGCCGTACGTTGGTTCGAGATGCCGCCCAAGACTAGCGGGAAGGCCGCCAAGAAGGCTGGCAAGGCGCAGAAGAACATTTCGAAGGGCGACAAGAAGAAGAAGCGCAAGAGGAAGGAGAGCTATGCCATCTACATCTACAAGGTGCTGAAGCAGGTGCACCCTGACACGGGCATCTCGTCGAAGGCGATGAGCATCATGAACAGCTTCGTGAACGACATTTTCGAGCGCATTGCGGCCGAGGCTTCTCGCCTGGCGCACTACAACAAGCGCTCGACCATCACGTCCCGCGAGATCCAGACCGCTGTGCGGCTGTTGCTGCCTGGCGAGCTGGCCAAGCACGCCGTGAGCGAGGGCACGAAGGCGGTGACCAAGTACACGAGCTCCAAGTAAGGAGGTGGCTCTGGAATGGAAGGAAGGATGGAGAAGGCTCCTCCGTTGCGAGAGCGGCAAAACGGCCCTTTTCAGGGCCACCAACTTGCCTTTTGCGGGAAGGGCGGAATTGTTGTTGTTTGTGTGGACGGCTGTGATGTGTGTGTGTGCATTTTGATTGTGGGTGGGGGGGCGCGTCAAAGCGTGTTGCGCGGGGTACGGCCACGAGGTTGGTCGCCGTGGCGTGGAATGGTGGCACGCCTCGTTGGCGTGGTTTTTGACCCATTGGTGTTGTTGGTGTGTGTGTGTGTGTGAGACCCGTCTGCGAGGGGGGGACAGTGTGATCGGCGACTTTTGTGTCACCGTAACGACGGCCGTTTGCGGGTTTGTTTTTTTGCACATCATACATGGCGAGGGTGAAATGTGAAATGTTTTTGTTTGGTTTTTTTTGCCGCCCACTATTCCCTTTGCTGTACGCCGAGTTTGACAATGGTGCGACGTAACTGCAGCGTGGAGGTGTGTGAGTGACGTTGAAATGAACGTGCCATTAAGACGCATTGTTGTTGTATTGTACTGTACGTGTACGGCGACACGCACGATGATGTACCATTCGACTCTGATGTTTGATAGCCGTGTCTGACTGATTGCGTACGACGCACGCACACCGATGTCGTCATTCAAGATGCACGCTAGACGACGACGGCGGCGGCGGCGGTCGTTTGTTTGGCGAATGTCTGTACACGTGTTTGTCTGTGTCCATCCGGTATGTATTTGTTTGTTTGAAAGTGTTTTGTGTGTCGGTGACGTGGTCCGATCCGTCGCCCCCTGAGTAACTGTCGATCGGCGCGATAGACCGGCGTCACGCAACTGAACCGAAGTCTTGGGCACACCCGTCATACTGTTGTACACCGTCGCGCTGAGAACGGTAACGAAAGGTTGACTTTGATCGGTCGAATGTCTGGGCAGAACGTGAGGAATGAGGCGAGAGTGCAAGGAGGGGGGGGGGCAAAAGAGAGAGGAAGGGAAAAAGGGGAGAAACGCATTCGTAGAGCAACGGAACGTTCCCGTGTCGGAGGCGTATTGGAGCCGCACTGAAATGCGTTTAACGGCGGCGCGGCTGCAAGTGTCTGCCGTGGTGAACGTTACCTTTGACGGCTGCATTGGGCTTTGCCTTTGCTTTTGCTTTTGCTTTCGCTTTCGCGTTCGCTTTCGCTTTCCCGGATGTACGTAACGTTTGTTGATATGGTTCTGAGGAAGAGTGTATGACAGTGCCGTGCCGTCCATGTTCGTGTGCCCTCCCATTGTGTGTATGCTATTGTCTGTGTACTTGAATGATGTATGTAGGTGTTAGTGGACATGTTTTACCAGTGGGGGGAAATGGATCGTCGATAGTTGCCGTCACTCTGTCACGGTCGAGATGACGCACCCTCCGTACAGAAAGGTGTCGAGAAAGTGAGTGAGTGTGTGCGTCCGTGAATTGGCAGTGTTTGGAGGTGGGCGTGCCCTGGATGTGGCCCGGAAAAGGCTGTTCGTTAGGCGGTAGTGTTGTGTGGACAGGGGAGGGGCATGCGTAACGCTGCTGGCATGGCATTTCGGGAGATGGGAGGGGGCAAACGAGGAAACGAGGAGCGGCGGCCAAAGACGGGACGGGGAGGGGCGCGGTGTGGGTGGCTTGCGCCTGTGCTCGGCGTTGTGGTTTGTGCAAAAGAGGAGGAGAAAAACAATGTGAGTTGCCAGGGAGGGGAGCGGTGTTGTGTTGTGGTTGTCGTGGTGTAGCCGCAGACGCGGCTGTCAGTGAACGTGGCGAGACGGACGGATGCGCGGAGGGGCGGGGGCGGCGCATTTCGCCGGTGCCGTGCCGTGCCGTGCCGTGCCGTGCCGTGCCGTGCCATGCCTGAAAGCCGCGTGGTCGCTGTGTTGTTGGTGGCGTGGGGGCGAGGAGAGTACCGTACGGGTGTGCTTGTGCGCCGGAAATGGCACACTGCGCCCGCCCGTCTTGGAGGCTGATGGCTGTGGTGTGGAAATGGGGCGCGGTGATGTTGAAGCAGTTGAAGAACAGAAAAGAAACCAAGAAAACGGAAGGCGTGATGCGGCGGTGGTGGTGAGAGCGGGAAAAACAAAACAAAAAAAAAAAAAACAACAAAAAAAAAGAAGGAAAAACAACAAGAAACAAAAAAGAAAACAAAAAGTCTATCAATATTAAAATGTAAATGGAAATGGAAATGGACCCAGGTATAACCTCCCTGCACAAATAGCAGAGAGTCCGATGATAATAAAAATGTGCCAGAATGTTAACGTCCCTACAAAACAAACCCAACGGTAATATTAATGAAAGAGTGAACCGTATGTAACATTGCAACAGACATAATGAAACCTGATAAATTGTATAAGGGCAGCAGCGTTGACCTTTGGCCCTGTATTCAGAATAAAAAGAGCCAAAGATCGTTACCCCAATGAAAAAGACACTGAAACACGTATGTAACATAGTAGCGATGGCGAGACGTTGTAGCATCTGTGACCAGAGAGTTTGCGCTGGACTGCGCGAGTGTTGCGAGCGGTTCTCAGTCAGTCAGTCTGTCTGTCAGTAGTCGTTGCGAGTCCGTAGCTCTGTGTAGTTGAGGGCTGTACTCTGTCAGTAGTCGTCGCGTGCAGTACGCTAATAGTCGTCATGCAGAGCGGTCGGTCAGTAGTAGCAGCCGAGTGCGGTTGTGTGATGTAGGTGGTCGGCAACACTGGTCAAGATGGTGAATAAGGTATACTGTTAATTAATATAATCATTAGATAATGAAAAAGTGTAATTATTCTCCAACAAGTTCCCCAATAATAATTTTTATTTCAAAAGCATTTTTCAAACATTTAATTTGTTATTGAACTAAAGAGTTCGTTGCACTTCACATTTCATTCCACTGCTTTGAAGAAAAATGTCACTAAAATCACAAAAAAAGAGAATATTATTATTTGCAAATGCAGTTCCTCCAAGCGCTGCGCAACAACCAGAGCAGAAATGTGACATCCATTTATTCGGAGGTAAGACTTTAATTCTGATTGTTTTGCACAGGGCCAAAGACCGATATTTCGGTTTAATTGAAGTTTCTTGTCACTGAACGGACGTTTGTAAATGTTGTGTGAAGACTTTATATTTGAGTCAGATTGCGAATTTCACATTTTTGTTGCCATTTTCAATACCTCTCATTGTGGGCGAGGTTACAATTAGCGCAATGTCCATTAGCATCCGTAAATAACATTGTCCATTATTTTAAATTTTGCTGGGAGGTTACAACACACACACACAAAAAAAAAAAAAAACAAAAAATTGCATTTATATCCGCTCCTCAATTGTAGATACCCCTTACACAGCTGTGTGCAATGAATGAGTGCTGGCTGGTAATTAATTGCACTCCTTGGAGGGAAATGCCATAGGAAGTAGTCTTTAAAAAGTGAATGTTTTTCGTTAAGAGACAAAAGTTACTTTAGAAAAAAAGTAATAGTGGGGCTTTTGTTGTTGAACAAAAGAAGTACAATGAACATACGTTATCAGATTTGCGCAATGCAGCGTCACACCACCTTTTGATTATAACACAATATACTATACATCGTCCCGAACCGTGACCAGAGTCGCGAGACGAGCAGAGCACGCCGCCGACGCCCGCTCAGTACAACCGTCGACCCGCTACTACTGTCGACCGACTACTACCTCTCCCGACTCGCGCTACAATATATATAACAACTGTTCCTGGCGACCCGGTGCGTGCCACTACTGTCGTCTGGCGCGGTCCAAGCGCCGACTAGCAGCGATAAAGAACTCTCTGGTCAGACAGAGATGCTGTCATGCCTCGCCATCGCTCTGGTAATGAATACATACGTGTTGCAGCGTGCGTACCACCGGAACACGCAGTGGCGGAGCCAAAGACTGTGTTGTCGAGGTCGAGTGCGAGTGGGAAGAGAGGCAGCGTCGGCACGGAGATGCAAGCGAGCGCGAGACGCACGGGGGCTGCGGCGTGGCGCGTTTGCGGTCGGCGCCTTTGGTGGCAACGGCCGGGACAAGCAGCGGTGTATGGTGTGGTGCGGGGCGGACAGGGGCGGCGGTGGACGGGGAGGAGGCGGCGCGACGACGGCATGGGGGCGAAAACGGGACGGGGGACGGCGGATGTTGAGAGGCGTCACGCGCGGACAGGACACAGACACAGAGACACACAGATTGGAAAGGGAGGGTGCGCGGTAGTAGTTGGGAATGTGCGTACCGTGCGGGATGGGAGTGGGCGAGGAACACGGTCGTGGCCCCTGTTTTGGGTGCGTGTGATGACGTCGGTGTGTTGTGGGAAGGGAAGGTGCTGTGGCGGCGGCGCGTAATGGGCGTAGGCCGAAAAGAGAAAGGAACGTGGGCAGTGTGTTGGCACGCGTCGGTTCGACTGCGACGTTGATGGGCAGGGCAGGGCAAGGTTAATGGTGGTAGGAGTAGGCGTGTGGGCGCAAAAAATCTGCCGCTGCAGGCGGTGCCGTAACCGCCATGGCGGGAAGGAGAGAAAGAAAGAAAGAAAGAAACAAAAAAAAAAAAAAAGAAAAGGAGGGGGGGGTGGGCGAAAGTGGAGAGGCGGTGGTGTGAGAAGGGCGGGGGCGGAAGGAAGGCAGGAAGGACAAGAGGCGAGGCGACGGCTTGCTTTGTGTATCGGTCGGTCTCTGGCTATGCTTCGTTTTCTGCAGCAGGGTCGGTGCGCGGCGTGGCTCGCGGCAGTGGGAACGCCTGGTGGCTGGACGGCCAGCAATGCGGTTGGATGGGCGGCCACAGCACCGCACCTGTGCCCGAGGAGGAGACGCTGGCGGCGGGCCCTGAGGTGAGGCCGGCTCGGCTGGGGCTGTGGATGTGTAGGTGTGCGCCGCTGCTGCAACAACGAGTAAAACGCGAGAAGGAGGGATGGCGGTAGAGAGAGAAAAAAAAAAAAGGTCGTGTTGTGTTGATGCGCAGGCAGACGCGTACAGAGGGACGAGCCCGGTCTGCAGCAGGGTGTGGCCGTGCCGAGTGCAGAGCAGCGGCGGCTCGGTTCGGTTCGGCCCGGCCCGGCGGGCCGCGCTGTTGTCGCGGACGTGAGCGCCCCCTGGCGGGTGGCCGGAGGCGGCGCGGCGTGTTGGACGTGTGGCTGGTGGCAGTGCACAATTTGCGAGTGGCTGGCGGTGTGGTGTGGCGGTTGGCGCGTCGGGCGGCGGAGAGGTATGTGTTGCGGGCGCCCTTTGCTGCGCTGCGTCGTTGCGTGTGCCGTACAGGGCGGGCGCTTGTCGACTGTGTGGGCGGTGTGGCGAATTGGCGTGAAACGGCTGCCGAGAGGTGTGTGGTAGCGAGCCGGTCGGTGGTGTCGGTGCGAAGGGGAATGTGCGTGCGTTTGGCGGTTTCGGTGTGCTTTTTGCGGCGTGAGAGTGGGAATTAGTGGGGCCGGCTGTTGTGTTGGTTCCTTGTGTCTTGTGTCGCGTAGCTTGATGGCAACGTGGAAGGACGCCGGTTTCGTTTCGAGCCTTGCGTGTGGTTGTCGACGTTGACTGGTTGGCGTGTGCCGATGCACGTGCATGTGTGGGTCGCGAGTGCGTTTTTGGCTGGCTGTGTGTGTGTGTGTGTGTGTTGTTTTGGGGGGGAAGGGGGAGGCGGTGGTGAAAGTGCAGTCGTTGCCACGGGCGTCGTCGGGTGGGGCTGGGGCTGTGCGTCGTGGCGGAAAGGTGGTAGGTTGCGGGAAGCGAGCCCGTCGTTGACGGTGTCGCGTGAGTTGTGAATCGAGTGGGGCGCGGGGCGCGGGACAGGAGCAGCGTGCCGCTGCGTCGTGGTCGTCAGCAGAGGCTGTGCGTGTGCTTGTCCTTTTTGTGGGCGGTTCGTGCGAGGCGTTTTTGTTTTGTGTTGCCCTAGTTGTTAGTTTATTGTGTTTGTGTTTGTTATTTTGAGACGACGACTGGTTGGTGGCGTGCGCGCGAAGTGGCGGTGTGCGCTTCCCGTGTCGTTTGATTTTTTTGTTTTTGTGTGTTTTTTTTTGTTTTTTGCACTGGGCCCCGGTGGGTGGGTGCGTGTGTGTCGATTGCCGGCTGGCGAAAGGTGCGCCATCGGCGGGGTGGGTCGCCGGCACAAGTAGAGGCGGCGGCGTTGTTGCTGTTGTTGTGTGGTGTTTGTTTTGTTCGGCTGTGTCGGCGAGCTGTGTTGCGGTGCGTGTGAATGGTGGTGCAAAAGTGCTGGCGTTGGGGCTGCGACTGCGACGGCGGCGAGCCGCGGGCGCGCCATTGATAGTGATGTTGTGAACAGCGGCTGTGTACGGTAGTGGTGTTGTTGTAGCACGACGTGCATCCGGGCCGGCGCGGAAAGCGCAGTTGCGGGCGGTTGCCCTTCGGTGCCAGCCATGTCGCGTGAGCGGCGGGTTGCTCTGGTGTCGACACGTGGTGCTCTGGGTTGTTGTGTGGTGCCCTTTGGCCGGTGGGGGTGGTTCGCGTGTGTCTCGTTCGCGCTCGGTGTCTGGTCGTGGTCGTGCTGCTCCCCCGTCTGTCGGCGGTTTCCGACGTCGTCTGTACGTTTTTTTTGTTCGTTTGCGGCGTGCCTGCCGACGTCCGTCCCGTCGCGACCTTTCAACCGAAAGTGTGGCGCCCGAAGGTGAACGAACGTAACCCTGACCTCGGCGCTTTACGCTGAGCCGAGCGAACCGAACCGAACCGAACCTAACCTGTGGTGTGGCGAGGTGAGCTCAGCCTGTGAGCCCCTAACGTCTACGTAAGGTAAGCTGTCCGGCTCACGCCTCACGTTTGAACGCTTTTCTAACCTACGTTTGACGCTTCTTAACCTAGCACCGACCCCTTAACCTAACGTGTAACCTAACCTAACCTAACCTCTGACGCCTGACGTGTTTGAATGCTTAACCTAAGTTTGACGCTTAACCTAACCCAAGTCCCCTTAACCTAACCCACGTCCACCTAACCTAACCTAACGTAGACGTGTAAACGTAATGTGTAACGCGTAACGTGTAAGGTCGGCTGTCGTGTGTGCTTGACGGCAGATTGGGTTGGTCTGTAGATTCGGATTGCGGTTTGCCTCGGTCGAGGGGTTGGGTCGGAAGCGGCGAGGGGCGGCGGCGCCTGTTGCGCAGGCGGCGTCCGTTTGCGGCGGGCAATTGTTGAGAAACGGCTGTGAATGTTGGCGGGCGAGAGGAGGAGGACGGCGCGCGATGTGGCCCGACGGCTGCGGGCCGATCGGGAAACGGCGGGAGGGCGACGGAAGGCGATGGGGCGGCGGAGGCGCGTTTGCACGGCCGTCATCGCCGCACGCCTCGGCTTGTGTGGCTGTGGCGCCGGCCGCGCTGGCCGGGCTGCCGCGGCGACGGTGTGGGAGTTTTGCCGAAGGTTTGGCCATTGTGGCGGGTCGTCGGCTGGGGCTGTGGGGGCGGCATTTGGGCGGGGGCGGCGATTCTCGGCGGGCCGACCCAGGCTGTAGCGCGCGGTAGCTGCAGTTTGGCCGTGGTTTGCGGCGCTGCCGTGGCGACTGGTTGGCGACTGTGGTGTGGCTGTGTGTAGCCCCATCCTCGGTGGTTTGAAAGGCGCGGGCGGTTGTGGCGCAGGTTTGGGGCTGCTCCGCACAGGCTGTCGGACGTTGGGCGGTAGCAAGCGCGGGAGGCGCGGCGCGGCGGCGCGCAGAGTGGCGGCCGCTCTCTCGGCCGTCCGCGCCCGCCCGCGACACTGGCTGGGCCTTGTGATTCTCTGCTCTGCTGCTGTGCTGTGCTTGCGTGCCTGCCGTCCCGCTCGCTCTCGCTGTGTGTTACGCGCGTCGTCGAAATGGCAGATCAGGCGGCTACGAACGAGACTGCTGCGGCACCCGCCGCCACCGGCACTACGAAGAAGGCCAAGTCTGCGTCGTCTGCGAAGAAGCCGCGCGCCAAGCCTGCGCACCCGCGCACCTCTGAGATGGTGACGGCCGCCATCAAGAGTCTGAAGGAGCGCGGCGGGTCGTCGCTGCAGGCGATCAAGAAGTACATAGCCGCGCACTACAAGCTGGACGCGGAGAAGCTGGCGCCGTTTATCAAGAAGTACCTCAAGTCGGCCGTCGTGGCGGGCGAGCTGGTGCAGACGAAGGGGAAGGGCGCGTCCGGCTCGTTCAAGCTTGCCGGCGCCGGCGGCGGGGGGGCGGCCGAGGGCGGCAAGGCTCGTGCTGGCGGTGCCAAGAAGAAGCGCGCCGCTCCGGCCAGCAAGGAGAAGAAGGGCGCCCGTGCGGCCGGCGCAAAGAAGGCTGGTGGCGTGAAGGCGGCGACCGGTCGGAAGGCGGGCGCCGCCAAGAAGGCGTCTGCGGCGTCGGCCGCTCCCGCGGGTGCGAAGAAGGCGGCTGCGGCCAAGCCGGCCAAGGCCAAGTCGCCGTCGAAGGCGAAGAAGGCCGCCAAGGTTCCGACGAAGAAGCCGAAGGCGCCGCGCCCGAAGAAGGCGACGACGCCGTCTAAGGCGAAGGCTTCGCCCAAGAAGAAGAAGTAGAGTAGAGGAGAAAGAGATGGGAATGGAAGGGTTTGGCGCTTGACTCCGTCGTCCCCACCCCCCGTCGTCGTCTAGTGGCGCGCAAGAGACGCGCGGCCCAAAACGGCCCTTCTCAGGGCCATCAAAGCACGTCGGGGAAGGTTTTGATTGTCGTGTTGCGTTTGGTGTGGGTGTCTGTCTGGCGTTTCTGTATGCCCGTGGGGATGCTGTTTGCGTGCCGTGGTGGTTGGATTGCGGGGGTCGGTGGCGGGTGTGGGCGGCGGTAGCGGTAAGCGGTGTTGTTGTTGTCGTGGTTGATTGTCGCCGTGTTTGTGGCGGCGGCCGACGGTTGGTTTTCTGTCGCGTTGTTTTGTTTGAATACGTTGGTTGGCTTGCCTGCGTTCGTTCTTCTCGGATGTCTGTCTTGTCGAGTCGTGTCTGGTCTTTGTTTTGTTTTGTTCCTTTGTGTGTGTGTGTGTGTGTGATGTTTTGCAACGGGGGGCACGTTGAGATGCGGAAGGAGTCGGCGGGGATTTCGGTGGCGTGTAGAGCGAGCGAGCGCGCCTGCCTGGCCGTTGGCCGTCGGAGTGGAGTGCGGGTTTTTTTTGTTTTCGAAACGAAAGCGGCGGCCGGCCAGCCACCCGTGCGGTGTGACGTCGGCCGTTGGGTATTGTGCGCTTTGAGCGCCGGGGAGGGATGATGTGTGATTGTTGCGCGCTGCTAGCAGGCAGGCAGAGTGAGCGGGTGTGGCGGACGGACGGGAAGTGGTGGTTTTTTGTTTTGTTTTTGGGTTGCGGGGCGAGAGGCAGGCGACCGACAAAGTTTGCTCGCGACGGAGAGATGTTAGTGGCCCTGAAAAGGGCCGTTTTTGTTTGTGCGGTGCGGTGCCGCGGCGCGGTTTAGGCGCGCTCGCCGCGGATGCGGCGCGCGAGCTGGATGTCCTTGGGCATGATGGTGACGCGCTTGGCGTGGATTGCGCACAGGTTGGTGTCTTCGAAGAGGCCGACGAGGTAGGCCTCGCTGGCCTCCTGCAGGGCCATGACTGCGGAGCTCTGGAAGCGCAGGTCGGTCTTGAAGTCCTGGGCGATCTCGCGCACTAGGCGCTGGAATGGCAGCTTGCGGATGAGCAGCTCTGTGCTCTTCTGGTAGCGCCTGATTTCTCGCAGGGCGACGGTGCCCGGCCTGTAGCGGTGGGGCTTCTTGACGCCTCCGGTGGCGGGCGCGCTCTTCCTCGCCGCCTTGGTGGCGAGCTGTTTGCGCGGCGCCTTTCCGCCGGTGGACTTGCGGGCCGTTTGCTTTGTGCGGGCCATGGCGGTAGCGGTAGCGGTAGCGGAGCGGCGTGCGTGGAGGTTAGGTGCGGCGCGGCGTCCGGTGCTGCCTTGACAACGGGCCCGCGCGCCTCCGTGCTGCGCTTATATGCCCTCGGTTGCGCGTGGTGGGGGGAGGGCGGGCCAGAGTCTATATAGGGGGGCGGCGGGCGCGCTGGGCGCAGACCGTAGCCGACTCGCCAGCCGCTGCAGCTGCTGTTTGTGCACGTTTTGCTTTGCCCGAGGAAGGAAGGATGACAGGCCGCGGCAAGGGAGGAAAGGGGCTCGGCAAGGGTGGCGCCAAGCGGCACCGCAAGGTGTTGCGCGACAACATCCAGGGCATCACGAAGCCCGCCATCCGCCGCCTGGCTCGCAGGGGCGGCGTGAAGCGCATCTCTGGTCTGATCTACGAGGAGACCCGCGGGGTGCTGAAGGTGTTCCTGGAGAACGTGATCCGCGACGCGGTGACGTACACTGAGCACGCCAAGCGCAAGACTGTGACGGCCATGGACGTGGTGTACGCCCTGAAGAGGCAGGGGCGCACCCTGTACGGTTTCGGCGGTTAGGCTGCGTCGCAGCGGGCGCTGGCCTTCCCGCGGCCGTGCTTGTGGGTGGGAGAGACTAGAAAACGGCCCTTTTCAGGGCCACCACACTGTTCGGAAGTTGAAAAGTGCGAAAGAGTCTGTGTTGTTGTTGCTGCGTGTGTGCGCTGTGTTGTTTGTTTGTTTGTTTCTTTCTTTCTTTCTTTCCGTTTGAGCGACGTGATGTGACTGGGAGGGGAGAAGGAAAGGAAACGTGTCATGTGGCTGGCTGTGTGTGGAGCTGCTTCGTTTGTGTGTCTTTGTATCGATCGCGACGGAGATGGCGGGCTGTGTGTTGTTGTGCGAGAGGCGGTGATTATTTGCTTGCGTGGTTTGTCTCTGTGTGTTTGTTTGCGGCGGCGTTGGGGTTTCCGAGGCAAGGCGTGTGGGCATAGGCGGCCGGATCAGCTGTTTCGTTCGTGTCGACGGCCGTTGCGCGCGGGAGTGGAGGGCGGTGTGTCGACACGCCTCCCTTTAACAATGGTCATTATTGCTGCCGTTGTCGGTTTGGAAGGCGACTGCGACCGTGCAAAATGTGTGTGTGTTGGGCCACACGGGCTGTGTGGACGACAAGATGGCGGACGTGCGCCGGCGGCGGCTGTGCTGTGACAGTGCAAAGTTAAAACAAAACAAGGTGCGGCGAGGACGACTGAAATTTTGCTTTGGACGTAGGTGTGTGTGGTGGCCCTGAAAATGGCCGATTGTTGTGGGCCGAGCCGAGCCGGCAAAGCGCGTTGCGTGCAGGGGAGCACGCGGCGCTGCGATTGCCTGGCCTCCTTTAGGCCTTCTTCTCGGTCTTCTTTGGCAGCAGGACGGCCTGGATGTTGGGCAGGACACCACCCTGTGCGATGGTGACGCCCGACAGGAGCTTGTTGAGCTCCTCGTCGTTGCGGATGGCAAGCTGCAGGTGGCGCGGGATGATGCGCGTCTTCTTGTTGTCGCGGGCCGCGTTTCCGGCCAGCTCGAGCACCTCAGCCGCGAGGTACTCCATGACGGCGGCGAGGTAGACGGGCGCCCCGGCGCCGACGCGCTCTGCGTAGTTTCCCTTGCGCAGGAGGCGGTGGATTCTGCCGACCGGGAACTGGAGCCCAGCCCTGCTTGAGCGGGACTTTGACTTGCCCTTGACTTTGCCTCCCTTTCCGCGTCCGGACATGGCGATGGGCTAGCGACGGTGCACACGAAACGGAAACGAAAACGACCGGTGCGAGCGGCAGCGAGTCGAGCAGCGGAGTGCGTGCCGGCGCAGCCGGGGTGGGGGTGCTTTATGGGCTCGGGTGCGGCGGCCGGTTGCGCGCGCGCCCCATTGGTCGGCGGCCGCAACAGGGCGAGCTGGTAAAGGTGCGGCGGCGGCTGGCGGCGGGTGCCACTGTGTGGGGAGACGCTGACTAGAGCGGAGCGCTTGCTACTGGTGTTGCTGCTGCCGTACGTTGGTTCGAGATGCCGCCCAAGACTAGCGGGAAGGCCGCCAAGAAGGCTGGCAAGGCGCAGAAGAACATTTCGAAGGGCGACAAGAAGAAGAAGCGCAAGAGGAAGGAGAGCTATGCCATCTACATCTACAAGGTGCTGAAGCAGGTGCACCCTGACACGGGCATCTCGTCGAAGGCGATGAGCATCATGAACAGCTTCGTGAACGACATTTTCGAGCGCATTGCGGCCGAGGCTTCTCGCCTGGCGCACTACAACAAGCGCTCGACCATCACGTCCCGCGAGATCCAGACCGCTGTGCGGCTGTTGCTGCCTGGCGAGCTGGCCAAGCACGCCGTGAGCGAGGGCACGAAGGCGGTGACCAAGTACACGAGCTCCAAGTAAGGAGGTGGCTCTGGAATGGAAGGAAGGATGGAGAAGGCTCCTCCGTTGCGAGAGCGGCAAAACGGCCCTTTTCAGGGCCACCAACTTGCCTTTTGCGGGAAGGGCGGAATTGTTGTTGTTTGTGTGGACGGCTGTGATGTGTGTGTGTGCATTTTGATTGTGGGTGGGGGGGCGCGTCAAAGCGTGTTGCGCGGGGTACGGCCACGAGGTTGGTCGCCGTGGCGTGGAATGGTGGCACGCCTCGTTGGCGTGGTTTTTGACCCATTGGTGTTGTTGGTGTGTGTGTGTGTGTGAGACCCGTCTGCGAGGGGGGGACAGTGTGATCGGCGACTTTTGTGTCACCGTAACGACGGCCGTTTGCGGGTTTGTTTTTTTGCACATCATACATGGCGAGGGTGAAATGTGAAATGTTTTTGTTTGGTTTTTTTTGCCGCCCACTATTCCCTTTGCTGTACGCCGAGTTTGACAATGGTGCGACGTAACTGCAGCGTGGAGGTGTGTGAGTGACGTTGAAATGAACGTGCCATTAAGACGCATTGTTGTTGTATTGTACTGTACGTGTACGGCGACACGCACGATGATGTACCATTCGACTCTGATGTTTGATAGCCGTGTCTGACTGATTGCGTACGACGCACGCACACCGATGTCGTCATTCAAGATGCACGCTAGACGACGACGGCGGCGGCGGCGGTCGTTTGTTTGGCGAATGTCTGTACACGTGTTTGTCTGTGTCCATCCGGTATGTATTTGTTTGTTTGAAAGTGTTTTGTGTGTCGGTGACGTGGTCCGATCCGTCGCCCCCTGAGTAACTGTCGATCGGCGCGATAGACCGGCGTCACGCAACTGAACCGAAGTCTTGGGCACACCCGTCATACTGTTGTACACCGTCGCGCTGAGAACGGTAACGAAAGGTTGACTTTGATCGGTCGAATGTCTGGGCAGAACGTGAGGAATGAGGCGAGAGTGCAAGGAGGGGGGGGGGCAAAAGAGAGAGGAAGGGAAAAAGGGGAGAAACGCATTCGTAGAGCAACGGAACGTTCCCGTGTCGGAGGCGTATTGGAGCCGCACTGAAATGCGTTTAACGGCGGCGCGGCTGCAAGTGTCTGCCGTGGTGAACGTTACCTTTGACGGCTGCATTGGGCTTTGCCTTTGCTTTTGCTTTTGCTTTCGCTTTCGCGTTCGCTTTCGCTTTCCCGGATGTACGTAACGTTTGTTGATATGGTTCTGAGGAAGAGTGTATGACAGTGCCGTGCCGTCCATGTTCGTGTGCCCTCCCATTGTGTGTATGCTATTGTCTGTGTACTTGAATGATGTATGTAGGTGTTAGTGGACATGTTTTACCAGTGGGGGGAAATGGATCGTCGATAGTTGCCGTCACTCTGTCACGGTCGAGATGACGCACCCTCCGTACAGAAAGGTGTCGAGAAAGTGAGTGAGTGTGTGCGTCCGTGAATTGGCAGTGTTTGGAGGTGGGCGTGCCCTGGATGTGGCCCGGAAAAGGCTGTTCGTTAGGCGGTAGTGTTGTGTGGACAGGGGAGGGGCATGCGTAACGCTGCTGGCATGGCATTTCGGGAGATGGGAGGGGGCAAACGAGGAAACGAGGAGCGGCGGCCAAAGACGGGACGGGGAGGGGCGCGGTGTGGGTGGCTTGCGCCTGTGCTCGGCGTTGTGGTTTGTGCAAAAGAGGAGGAGAAAAACAATGTGAGTTGCCAGGGAGGGGAGCGGTGTTGTGTTGTGGTTGTCGTGGTGTAGCCGCAGACGCGGCTGTCAGTGAACGTGGCGAGACGGACGGATGCGCGGAGGGGCGGGGGCGGCGCATTTCGCCGGTGCCGTGCCGTGCCGTGCCGTGCCGTGCCGTGCCGTGCCGTGCCGTGCCATGCCTGAAAGCCGCGTGGTCGCTGTGTTGTTGGTGGCGTGGGGGCGAGGAGAGTACCGTACGGGTGTGCTTGTGCGCCGGAAATGGCACACTGCGCCCGCCCGTCTTGGAGGCTGATGGCTGTGGTGTGGAAATGGGGCGCGGTGATGTTGAAGCAGTTGAAGAACAGAAAAGAAACCAAGAAAACGGAAGGCGTGATGCGGCGGTGGTGGTGAGAGCGGGAAAAACAAAACAAAAAAAAAAAAAACAACAAAAAAAAAGAAGGAAAAACAACAAGAAACAAAAAAGAAAACAAAAAGTCTATCAATATTAAAATGTAAATGGAAATGGAAATGGACCCAGGTATAACCTCCCTGCACAAATAGCAGAGAGTCCGATGATAATAAAAATGTGCCAGAATGTTAACGTCCCTACAAAACAAACCCAACGGTAATATTAATGAAAGAGTGAACCGTATGTAACATTGCAACAGACATAATGAAACCTGATAAATTGTATAAGGGCAGCAGCGTTGACCTTTGGCCCTGTATTCAGAATAAAAAGAGCCAAAGATCGTTACCCCAATGAAAAAGACACTGAAACACGTATGTAACATAGTAGCGATGGCGAGACGTTGTAGCATCTGTGACCAGAGAGTTTGCGCTGGACTGCGCGAGTGTTGCGAGCGGTTCTCAGTCAGTCAGTCTGTCTGTCAGTAGTCGTTGCGAGTCCGTAGCTCTGTGTAGTTGAGGGCTGTACTCTGTCAGTAGTCGTCGCGTGCAGTACGCTAATAGTCGTCATGCAGAGCGGTCGGTCAGTAGTAGCAGCCGAGTGCGGTTGTGTGATGTAGGTGGTCGGCAACACTGGTCAAGATGGTGAATAAGGTATACTGTTAATTAATATAATCATTAGATAATGAAAAAGTGTAATTATTCTCCAACAAGTTCCCCAATAATAATTTTTATTTCAAAAGCATTTTTCAAACATTTAATTTGTTATTGAACTAAAGAGTTCGTTGCACTTCACATTTCATTCCACTGCTTTGAAGAAAAATGTCACTAAAATCACAAAAAAAGAGAATATTATTATTTGCAAATGCAGTTCCTCCAAGCGCTGCGCAACAACCAGAGCAGAAATGTGACATCCATTTATTCGGAGGTAAGACTTTAATTCTGATTGTTTTGCACAGGGCCAAAGACCGATATTTCGGTTTAATTGAAGTTTCTTGTCACTGAACGGACGTTTGTAAATGTTGTGTGAAGACTTTATATTTGAGTCAGATTGCGAATTTCACATTTTTGTTGCCATTTTCAATACCTCTCATTGTGGGCGAGGTTACAATTAGCGCAATGTCCATTAGCATCCGTAAATAACATTGTCCATTATTTTAAATTTTGCTGGGAGGTTACAACACACACACACAAAAAAAAAAAAAAACAAAAAATTGCATTTATATCCGCTCCTCAATTGTAGATACCCCTTACACAGCTGTGTGCAATGAATGAGTGCTGGCTGGTAATTAATTGCACTCCTTGGAGGGAAATGCCATAGGAAGTAGTCTTTAAAAAGTGAATGTTTTTCGTTAAGAGACAAAAGTTACTTTAGAAAAAAAGTAATAGTGGGGCTTTTGTTGTTGAACAAAAGAAGTACAATGAACATACGTTATCAGATTTGCGCAATGCAGCGTCACACCACCTTTTGATTATAACACAATATACTATACATCGTCCCGAACCGTGACCAGAGTCGCGAGACGAGCAGAGCACGCCGCCGACGCCCGCTCAGTACAACCGTCGACCCGCTACTACTGTCGACCGACTACTACCTCTCCCGACTCGCGCTACAATATATATAACAACTGTTCCTGGCGACCCGGTGCGTGCCACTACTGTCGTCTGGCGCGGTCCAAGCGCCGACTAGCAGCGATAAAGAACTCTCTGGTCAGACAGAGATGCTGTCATGCCTCGCCATCGCTCTGGTAATGAATACATACGTGTTGCAGCGTGCGTACCACCGG
The DNA here is from genome assembly GCF_023864345.2 of Schistocerca serialis cubense. Lineage (NCBI taxonomy): Eukaryota > Metazoa > Arthropoda > Insecta > Orthoptera > Acrididae > Schistocerca > Schistocerca serialis. Next base: position 9,149 of record NW_026048317.1, on the reverse strand, counting down.
AACACGCAGTGGCGGAGCCAAAGACTGTGTTGTCGAGGTCGAGTGCGAGTGGGAAGAGAGGCAGCGTCGGCACGGAGATGCAAGCGAGCGCGAGACGCACGGGGGCTGCGGCGTGGCGCGTTTGCGGTCGGCGCCTTTGGTGGCAACGGCCGGGACAAGCAGCGGTGTATGGTGTGGTGCGGGGCGGACAGGGGCGGCGGTGGACGGGGAGGAGGCGGCGCGACGACGGCATGGGGGCGAAAACGGGACGGGGGACGGCGGATGTTGAGAGGCGTCACGCGCGGACAGGACACAGACACAGAGACACACAGATTGGAAAGGGAGGGTGCGCGGTAGTAGTTGGGAATGTGCGTACCGTGCGGGATGGGAGTGGGCGAGGAACACGGTCGTGGCCCCTGTTTTGGGTGCGTGTGATGACGTCGGTGTGTTGTGGGAAGGGAAGGTGCTGTGGCGGCGGCGCGTAATGGGCGTAGGCCGAAAAGAGAAAGGAACGTGGGCAGTGTGTTGGCACGCGTCGGTTCGACTGCGACGTTGATGGGCAGGGCAGGGCAAGGTTAATGGTGGTAGGAGTAGGCGTGTGGGCGCAAAAAATCTGCCGCTGCAGGCGGTGCCGTAACCGCCATGGCGGGAAGGAGAGAAAGAAAGAAAGAAAGAAACAAAAAAAAAAAAAAAGAAAAGGAGGGGGGGGTGGGCGAAAGTGGAGAGGCGGTGGTGTGAGAAGGGCGGGGGCGGAAGGAAGGCAGGAAGGACAAGAGGCGAGGCGACGGCTTGCTTTGTGTATCGGTCGGTCTCTGGCTATGCTTCGTTTTCTGCAGCAGGGTCGGTGCGCGGCGTGGCTCGCGGCAGTGGGAACGCCTGGTGGCTGGACGGCCAGCAATGCGGTTGGATGGGCGGCCACAGCACCGCACCTGTGCCCGAGGAGGAGACGCTGGCGGCGGGCCCTGAGGTGAGGCCGGCTCGGCTGGGGCTGTGGATGTGTAGGTGTGCGCCGCTGCTGCAACAACGAGTAAAACGCGAGAAGGAGGGATGGCGGTAGAGAGAGAAAAAAAAAAAAGGTCGTGTTGTGTTGATGCGCAGGCAGACGCGTACAGAGGGACGAGCCCGGTCTGCAGCAGGGTGTGGCCGTGCCGAGTGCAGAGCAGCGGCGGCTCGGTTCGGTTCGGCCCGGCCCGGCGGGCCGCGCTGTTGTCGCGGACGTGAGCGCCCCCTGGCGGGTGGCCGGAGGCGGCGCGGCGTGTTGGACGTGTGGCTGGTGGCAGTGCACAATTTGCGAGTGGCTGGCGGTGTGGTGTGGCGGTTGGCGCGTCGGGCGGCGGAGAGGTATGTGTTGCGGGCGCCCTTTGCTGCGCTGCGTCGTTGCGTGTGCCGTACAGGGCGGGCGCTTGTCGACTGTGTGGGCGGTGTGGCGAATTGGCGTGAAACGGCTGCCGAGAGGTGTGTGGTAGCGAGCCGGTCGGTGGTGTCGGTGCGAAGGGGAATGTGCGTGCGTTTGGCGGTTTCGGTGTGCTTTTTGCGGCGTGAGAGTGGGAATTAGTGGGGCCGGCTGTTGTGTTGGTTCCTTGTGTCTTGTGTCGCGTAGCTTGATGGCAACGTGGAAGGACGCCGGTTTCGTTTCGAGCCTTGCGTGTGGTTGTCGACGTTGACTGGTTGGCGTGTGCCGATGCACGTGCATGTGTGGGTCGCGAGTGCGTTTTTGGCTGGCTGTGTGTGTGTGTGTGTGTGTTGTTTTGGGGGGGAAGGGGGAGGCGGTGGTGAAAGTGCAGTCGTTGCCACGGGCGTCGTCGGGTGGGGCTGGGGCTGTGCGTCGTGGCGGAAAGGTGGTAGGTTGCGGGAAGCGAGCCCGTCGTTGACGGTGTCGCGTGAGTTGTGAATCGAGTGGGGCGCGGGGCGCGGGACAGGAGCAGCGTGCCGCTGCGTCGTGGTCGTCAGCAGAGGCTGTGCGTGTGCTTGTCCTTTTTGTGGGCGGTTCGTGCGAGGCGTTTTTGTTTTGTGTTGCCCTAGTTGTTAGTTTATTGTGTTTGTGTTTGTTATTTTGAGACGACGACTGGTTGGTGGCGTGCGCGCGAAGTGGCGGTGTGCGCTTCCCGTGTCGTTTGATTTTTTTGTTTTTGTGTGTTTTTTTTTGTTTTTTGCACTGGGCCCCGGTGGGTGGGTGCGTGTGTGTCGATTGCCGGCTGGCGAAAGGTGCGCCATCGGCGGGGTGGGTCGCCGGCACAAGTAGAGGCGGCGGCGTTGTTGCTGTTGTTGTGTGGTGTTTGTTTTGTTCGGCTGTGTCGGCGAGCTGTGTTGCGGTGCGTGTGAATGGTGGTGCAAAAGTGCTGGCGTTGGGGCTGCGACTGCGACGGCGGCGAGCCGCGGGCGCGCCATTGATAGTGATGTTGTGAACAGCGGCTGTGTACGGTAGTGGTGTTGTTGTAGCACGACGTGCATCCGGGCCGGCGCGGAAAGCGCAGTTGCGGGCGGTTGCCCTTCGGTGCCAGCCATGTCGCGTGAGCGGCGGGTTGCTCTGGTGTCGACACGTGGTGCTCTGGGTTGTTGTGTGGTGCCCTTTGGCCGGTGGGGGTGGTTCGCGTGTGTCTCGTTCGCGCTCGGTGTCTGGTCGTGGTCGTGCTGCTCCCCCGTCTGTCGGCGGTTTCCGACGTCGTCTGTACGTTTTTTTTGTTCGTTTGCGGCGTGCCTGCCGACGTCCGTCCCGTCGCGACCTTTCAACCGAAAGTGTGGCGCCCGAAGGTGAACGAACGTAACCCTGACCTCGGCGCTTTACGCTGAGCCGAGCGAACCGAACCGAACCGAACCTAACCTGTGGTGTGGCGAGGTGAGCTCAGCCTGTGAGCCCCTAACGTCTACGTAAGGTAAGCTGTCCGGCTCACGCCTCACGTTTGAACGCTTTTCTAACCTACGTTTGACGCTTCTTAACCTAGCACCGACCCCTTAACCTAACGTGTAACCTAACCTAACCTAACCTCTGACGCCTGACGTGTTTGAATGCTTAACCTAAGTTTGACGCTTAACCTAACCCAAGTCCCCTTAACCTAACCCACGTCCACCTAACCTAACCTAACGTAGACGTGTAAACGTAATGTGTAACGCGTAACGTGTAAGGTCGGCTGTCGTGTGTGCTTGACGGCAGATTGGGTTGGTCTGTAGATTCGGATTGCGGTTTGCCTCGGTCGAGGGGTTGGGTCGGAAGCGGCGAGGGGCGGCGGCGCCTGTTGCGCAGGCGGCGTCCGTTTGCGGCGGGCAATTGTTGAGAAACGGCTGTGAATGTTGGCGGGCGAGAGGAGGAGGACGGCGCGCGATGTGGCCCGACGGCTGCGGGCCGATCGGGAAACGGCGGGAGGGCGACGGAAGGCGATGGGGCGGCGGAGGCGCGTTTGCACGGCCGTCATCGCCGCACGCCTCGGCTTGTGTGGCTGTGGCGCCGGCCGCGCTGGCCGGGCTGCCGCGGCGACGGTGTGGGAGTTTTGCCGAAGGTTTGGCCATTGTGGCGGGTCGTCGGCTGGGGCTGTGGGGGCGGCATTTGGGCGGGGGCGGCGATTCTCGGCGGGCCGACCCAGGCTGTAGCGCGCGGTAGCTGCAGTTTGGCCGTGGTTTGCGGCGCTGCCGTGGCGACTGGTTGGCGACTGTGGTGTGGCTGTGTGTAGCCCCATCCTCGGTGGTTTGAAAGGCGCGGGCGGTTGTGGCGCAGGTTTGGGGCTGCTCCGCACAGGCTGTCGGACGTTGGGCGGTAGCAAGCGCGGGAGGCGCGGCGCGGCGGCGCGCAGAGTGGCGGCCGCTCTCTCGGCCGTCCGCGCCCGCCCGCGACACTGGCTGGGCCTTGTGATTCTCTGCTCTGCTGCTGTGCTGTGCTTGCGTGCCTGCCGTCCCGCTCGCTCTCGCTGTGTGTTACGCGCGTCGTCGAAATGGCAGATCAGGCGGCTACGAACGAGACTGCTGCGGCACCCGCCGCCACCGGCACTACGAAGAAGGCCAAGTCTGCGTCGTCTGCGAAGAAGCCGCGCGCCAAGCCTGCGCACCCGCGCACCTCTGAGATGGTGACGGCCGCCATCAAGAGTCTGAAGGAGCGCGGCGGGTCGTCGCTGCAGGCGATCAAGAAGTACATAGCCGCGCACTACAAGCTGGACGCGGAGAAGCTGGCGCCGTTTATCAAGAAGTACCTCAAGTCGGCCGTCGTGGCGGGCGAGCTGGTGCAGACGAAGGGGAAGGGCGCGTCCGGCTCGTTCAAGCTTGCCGGCGCCGGCGGCGGGGGGGCGGCCGAGGGCGGCAAGGCTCGTGCTGGCGGTGCCAAGAAGAAGCGCGCCGCTCCGGCCAGCAAGGAGAAGAAGGGCGCCCGTGCGGCCGGCGCAAAGAAGGCTGGTGGCGTGAAGGCGGCGACCGGTCGGAAGGCGGGCGCCGCCAAGAAGGCGTCTGCGGCGTCGGCCGCTCCCGCGGGTGCGAAGAAGGCGGCTGCGGCCAAGCCGGCCAAGGCCAAGTCGCCGTCGAAGGCGAAGAAGGCCGCCAAGGTTCCGACGAAGAAGCCGAAGGCGCCGCGCCCGAAGAAGGCGACGACGCCGTCTAAGGCGAAGGCTTCGCCCAAGAAGAAGAAGTAGAGTAGAGGAGAAAGAGATGGGAATGGAAGGGTTTGGCGCTTGACTCCGTCGTCCCCACCCCCCGTCGTCGTCTAGTGGCGCGCAAGAGACGCGCGGCCCAAAACGGCCCTTCTCAGGGCCATCAAAGCACGTCGGGGAAGGTTTTGATTGTCGTGTTGCGTTTGGTGTGGGTGTCTGTCTGGCGTTTCTGTATGCCCGTGGGGATGCTGTTTGCGTGCCGTGGTGGTTGGATTGCGGGGGTCGGTGGCGGGTGTGGGCGGCGGTAGCGGTAAGCGGTGTTGTTGTTGTCGTGGTTGATTGTCGCCGTGTTTGTGGCGGCGGCCGACGGTTGGTTTTCTGTCGCGTTGTTTTGTTTGAATACGTTGGTTGGCTTGCCTGCGTTCGTTCTTCTCGGATGTCTGTCTTGTCGAGTCGTGTCTGGTCTTTGTTTTGTTTTGTTCCTTTGTGTGTGTGTGTGTGTGTGATGTTTTGCAACGGGGGGCACGTTGAGATGCGGAAGGAGTCGGCGGGGATTTCGGTGGCGTGTAGAGCGAGCGAGCGCGCCTGCCTGGCCGTTGGCCGTCGGAGTGGAGTGCGGGTTTTTTTTGTTTTCGAAACGAAAGCGGCGGCCGGCCAGCCACCCGTGCGGTGTGACGTCGGCCGTTGGGTATTGTGCGCTTTGAGCGCCGGGGAGGGATGATGTGTGATTGTTGCGCGCTGCTAGCAGGCAGGCAGAGTGAGCGGGTGTGGCGGACGGACGGGAAGTGGTGGTTTTTTGTTTTGTTTTTGGGTTGCGGGGCGAGAGGCAGGCGACCGACAAAGTTTGCTCGCGACGGAGAGATGTTAGTGGCCCTGAAAAGGGCCGTTTTTGTTTGTGCGGTGCGGTGCCGCGGCGCGGTTTAGGCGCGCTCGCCGCGGATGCGGCGCGCGAGCTGGATGTCCTTGGGCATGATGGTGACGCGCTTGGCGTGGATTGCGCACAGGTTGGTGTCTTCGAAGAGGCCGACGAGGTAGGCCTCGCTGGCCTCCTGCAGGGCCATGACTGCGGAGCTCTGGAAGCGCAGGTCGGTCTTGAAGTCCTGGGCGATCTCGCGCACTAGGCGCTGGAATGGCAGCTTGCGGATGAGCAGCTCTGTGCTCTTCTGGTAGCGCCTGATTTCTCGCAGGGCGACGGTGCCCGGCCTGTAGCGGTGGGGCTTCTTGACGCCTCCGGTGGCGGGCGCGCTCTTCCTCGCCGCCTTGGTGGCGAGCTGTTTGCGCGGCGCCTTTCCGCCGGTGGACTTGCGGGCCGTTTGCTTTGTGCGGGCCATGGCGGTAGCGGTAGCGGTAGCGGAGCGGCGTGCGTGGAGGTTAGGTGCGGCGCGGCGTCCGGTGCTGCCTTGACAACGGGCCCGCGCGCCTCCGTGCTGCGCTTATATGCCCTCGGTTGCGCGTGGTGGGGGGAGGGCGGGCCAGAGTCTATATAGGGGGGCGGCGGGCGCGCTGGGCGCAGACCGTAGCCGACTCGCCAGCCGCTGCAGCTGCTGTTTGTGCACGTTTTGCTTTGCCCGAGGAAGGAAGGATGACAGGCCGCGGCAAGGGAGGAAAGGGGCTCGGCAAGGGTGGCGCCAAGCGGCACCGCAAGGTGTTGCGCGACAACATCCAGGGCATCACGAAGCCCGCCATCCGCCGCCTGGCTCGCAGGGGCGGCGTGAAGCGCATCTCTGGTCTGATCTACGAGGAGACCCGCGGGGTGCTGAAGGTGTTCCTGGAGAACGTGATCCGCGACGCGGTGACGTACACTGAGCACGCCAAGCGCAAGACTGTGACGGCCATGGACGTGGTGTACGCCCTGAAGAGGCAGGGGCGCACCCTGTACGGTTTCGGCGGTTAGGCTGCGTCGCAGCGGGCGCTGGCCTTCCCGCGGCCGTGCTTGTGGGTGGGAGAGACTAGAAAACGGCCCTTTTCAGGGCCACCACACTGTTCGGAAGTTGAAAAGTGCGAAAGAGTCTGTGTTGTTGTTGCTGCGTGTGTGCGCTGTGTTGTTTGTTTGTTTGTTTCTTTCTTTCTTTCTTTCCGTTTGAGCGACGTGATGTGACTGGGAGGGGAGAAGGAAAGGAAACGTGTCATGTGGCTGGCTGTGTGTGGAGCTGCTTCGTTTGTGTGTCTTTGTATCGATCGCGACGGAGATGGCGGGCTGTGTGTTGTTGTGCGAGAGGCGGTGATTATTTGCTTGCGTGGTTTGTCTCTGTGTGTTTGTTTGCGGCGGCGTTGGGGTTTCCGAGGCAAGGCGTGTGGGCATAGGCGGCCGGATCAGCTGTTTCGTTCGTGTCGACGGCCGTTGCGCGCGGGAGTGGAGGGCGGTGTGTCGACACGCCTCCCTTTAACAATGGTCATTATTGCTGCCGTTGTCGGTTTGGAAGGCGACTGCGACCGTGCAAAATGTGTGTGTGTTGGGCCACACGGGCTGTGTGGACGACAAGATGGCGGACGTGCGCCGGCGGCGGCTGTGCTGTGACAGTGCAAAGTTAAAACAAAACAAGGTGCGGCGAGGACGACTGAAATTTTGCTTTGGACGTAGGTGTGTGTGGTGGCCCTGAAAAGGGCCGATTGTTGTGGGCCGAGCCGAGCCGGCAAAGCGCGTTGCGTGCAGGGGAGCACGCGGCGCTGCGATTGCCTGGCCTCCTTTAGGCCTTCTTCTCGGTCTTCTTTGGCAGCAGGACGGCCTGGATGTTGGGCAGGACACCACCCTGTGCGATGGTGACGCCCGACAGGAGCTTGTTGAGCTCCTCGTCGTTGCGGATGGCAAGCTGCAGGTGGCGCGGGATGATGCGCGTCTTCTTGTTGTCGCGGGCCGCGTTTCCGGCCAGCTCGAGCACCTCAGCCGCGAGGTACTCCATGACGGCGGCGAGGTAGACGGGCGCCCCGGCGCCGACGCGCTCTGCGTAGTTTCCCTTGCGCAGGAGGCGGTGGATTCTGCCGACCGGGAACTGGAGCCCAGCCCTGCTTGAGCGGGACTTTGACTTGCCCTTGACTTTGCCTCCCTTTCCGCGTCCGGACATGGCGATGGGCTAGCGACGGTGCACACGAAACGGAAACGAAAACGACCGGTGCGAGCGGCAGCGAGTCGAGCAGCGGAGTGCGTGCCGGCGCAGCCGGGGTGGGGGTGCTTTATGGGCTCGGGTGCGGCGGCCGGTTGCGCGCGCGCCCCATTGGTCGGCGGCCGCAACAGGGCGAGCTGGTAAAGGTGCGGCGGCGGCTGGCGGCGGGTGCCACTGTGTGGGGAGACGCTGACTAGAGCGGAGCGCTTGCTACTGGTGTTGCTGCTGCCGTACGTTGGTTCGAGATGCCGCCCAAGACTAGCGGGAAGGCCGCCAAGAAGGCTGGCAAGGCGCAGAAGAACATTTCGAAGGGCGACAAGAAGAAGAAGCGCAAGAGGAAGGAGAGCTATGCCATCTACATCTACAAGGTGCTGAAGCAGGTGCACCCTGACACGGGCATCTCGTCGAAGGCGATGAGCATCATGAACAGCTTCGTGAACGACATTTTCGAGCGCATTGCGGCCGAGGCTTCTCGCCTGGCGCACTACAACAAGCGCTCGACCATCACGTCCCGCGAGATCCAGACCGCTGTGCGGCTGTTGCTGCCTGGCGAGCTGGCCAAGCACGCCGTGAGCGAGGGCACGAAGGCGGTGACCAAGTACACGAGCTCCAAGTAAGGAGGTGGCTCTGGAATGGAAGGAAGGATGGAGAAGGCTCCTCCGTTGCGAGAGCGGCAAAACGGCCCTTTTCAGGGCCACCAACTTGCCTTTTGCGGGAAGGGCGGAATTGTTGTTGTTTGTGTGGACGGCTGTGATGTGTGTGTGTGCATTTTGATTGTGGGTGGGGGGGCGCGTCAAAGCGTGTTGCGCGGGGTACGGCCACGAGGTTGGTCGCCGTGGCGTGGAATGGTGGCACGCCTCGTTGGCGTGGTTTTTGACCCATTGGTGTTGTTGGTGTGTGTGTGTGTGTGAGACCCGTCTGCGAGGGGGGGACAGTGTGATCGGCGACTTTTGTGTCACCGTAACGACGGCCGTTTGCGGGTTTGTTTTTTTGCACATCATACATGGCGAGGGTGAAATGTGAAATGTTTTTGTTTGGTTTTTTTTGCCGCCCACTATTCCCTTTGCTGTACGCCGAGTTTGACAATGGTGCGACGTAACTGCAGCGTGGAGGTGTGTGAGTGACGTTGAAATGAACGTGCCATTAAGACGCATTGTTGTTGTATTGTACTGTACGTGTACGGCGACACGCACGATGATGTACCATTCGACTCTGATGTTTGATAGCCGTGTCTGACTGATTGCGTACGACGCACGCACACCGATGTCGTCATTCAAGATGCACGCTAGACGACGACGGCGGCGGCGGCGGTCGTTTGTTTGGCGAATGTCTGTACACGTGTTTGTCTGTGTCCATCCGGTATGTATTTGTTTGTTTGAAAGTGTTTTGTGTGTCGGTGACGTGGTCCGATCCGTCGCCCCCTGAGTAACTGTCGATCGGCGCGATAGACCGGCGTCACGCAACTGAACCGAAGTCTTGGGCACACCCGTCATACTGTTGT
>NW_026048316.1:30000-32971 GCF_023864345.2 Schistocerca serialis cubense | reverse complement strand
GACTAAAGCGAGGGTGAAACACTTCCGGGCGTTGATCTGCAGCCCCAGATGGGCGAGGGCTGCGACGGCTGCGTCGATGAGGGACTGCAATCCCCTCGCGGTCGATGCAAAAAGCAGGACGTCATCTGCGAAGGCCGCAGCGTTAACTCTGCGACCAAGGATCCGAGCTCCGATGTGGGAGGGAAGTTGACTCAAAACATAGTCCACCGCAAAATTGAAAAGGAGGGGGGAGAGGGGGTCACCCTGACGCACACCCCTAGCCGGCTGCAGGGGCACGCCCACGTCGGCGCCGCCCGCTATCACCGTCGTGCTACCCTCGTAACACCTTTCGACGTACTCAATAAAGCAATCCGGCAGGCCATGAGCCCTCAGCACGGGGCGGAGGGCGGCATGGTCCACCGAATCGAACGCTTTAGAGACGTCGATTGATGCCACAAAAACAGAGCGACAGGAGCGGACTGCGTCGGTGAGAGCAGTGTCCAAGATGAAGGTGTTTTCCAACATCCCATCCCGGGGGATGAATGCCCGCTGACGTTCGTCCACAGCACATGCACGCATCAGGCGTGACGCGAGAACCTTGTGAAAGGTCCGCGCCAACACCGAGCAGACCGTAATGGGGCGAAAGTCAGCGGGGGATGTTGGTGCAGCCGTTTTGGGGAGAAGTGACGTCCGGGCGCGAAGCAGACGCTCGGGGAGGGCGCGGGCCAGGAGGAAGAGGTTCAAGAGTTTCACCAGGACTTCATGCGGCAGGCGCCGCAGCTCCGCTGGAGTCAGGCCGTCCGGCCCGGCTGCCGATCCCCTGGGCGGCAAGGCAGCAGCGACCTCCTCACGTGTGACCGGCCCCCATAGGCACTCAGGAGCGACAGGCTCCGAGTGCGGGAGAAGGCGGTCACGGATGAAGCCGGCGGTGGAGATCGGCTTCTTCGTGAAGAGGTCCGCCCAGAAGTCCAGCAGACCGGGGATGTCGGGTGGCGGCTGCAGCAGGGTGCCGTCCAGCAAGCCGCGCACGCAACGCGCACGCGACCTACGGAAGGCGTCCTGTGTCCGCGCGTATTCCCAGCGGCGCCGCTTGCGCTTCTGCAGCGGCGGGGCGGCAGGCGGCCGCTTGGATGGTTGGCGCGGCCGCTGTGTCCTGGTGATCGACCTCTCCCCCCTGGACCCGACCGACGCAAGGGCATCCGGGAGCATGCCCAGGATGACATCGGGCGGCGTGCCCCGCCCCAGACCAATGACTCGATCCAGGGCAGAGAAACGCTGGGCGGAAGCAGGTAGCCCCGCCAGATGCTCCCAGATGGCGGCGTCAGTCGGCCCCTCCGGCGGCGGCCCGGTGGTGTCGGCCGCGAAGTCCTCGGCTGCGTCGACGGGCGGCGCAGCGGCCTCGCCCGCGTCAGGCAGCGAGCTCGCTGCTCCACGGCGGGACGCCGGCTCTTCACCCCGACCGATCTCAAGTGCCTCCATGAATTGGCGGACAAGCTGCTTGTGGGCAGCTTGCCGCCGTCGGCACTTGATTGCCTCAAGCGTTCGGTCGGGGAACATCCTGGTAAGTTCTTGATTTACAAAGAAGAACCGGGCGTCCCTCTCCAGGAACAGTTCGGCCTCTGCCTTGGCGAGCGACAGGACTTCTTCCTCCGTCCACCTCGCGCGATGCCTCTCCGTCACGATCTCAGCGTTGGCGGCCGCAGGGTGTTGGCGGCGGCGATGGACCCCGAGACCGTTCTTCGTGGTAAAAGTGCGGTGGCACTCACTGCAAGCAAAGGGAGCTACACAAACTATCGCATTTTCGTTACGGCCGGTTGGCCGGATAGGTGCTGGGGTAGCTGGGGTGGCACCTTCAGCGGAAGGGCCACCATCTCTTGTTTCTTGTCGGCTGCCCCCAACTATAAAGGGATAATGCGAGGGGGGGCTGGTAACCCCCCCAAGCCCCTGGTGCGGTCTTCCACTCTGCAAAAATCAGCGGGCCCACGAGAAGGGGAGAAGACCGCAGGAGAGGAGAGGCTAAGAGGGCTAGGCCCATGTATTGCGCATCACTCTCCCTGTAACTATAACCCAAGGAAGGCACCTCGCAGCAGCAGCACGACTACATCAAGACCGCACTTCGAAAAGCCAAGTCCGGATGCAGCCACGCCGCCGCCACTTGGCCACCTTAAGAGAGTCATAGTTACTCCCGCCGTTTACCCGCGCTTGCTTGAATTTCTTCACGTTGACATTCAGAGCACTGGGCAGAAATCACATTGCGTCAACACCCGCTAGGGCCATCGCAATGCTTTGTTTTAATTAGACAGTCGGATTCCCCCAGTCCGTGCCAGTTCTGAGTTGATCGTTGAATGGCGGCCGAAGAGAATCCGCGCACCCGCGCGCCCCCGGAGGAGCACGCTAAGGCGGACGCGGCCTCGCAGCAAGGAAGATCCGTGGGAGGCCAAGGCACGGGACCGAGCTCGGATCCTGCACGCAGGTTGAAGCACCGGGGCGCGAACGCCGCGCAGGCGCGCGCATCCTGCACCGCCGGCCAGCACGAGGCCGACCAACGGCGAGAGCAGACCACGCCCGCGCTAAACGCCCGCACTTACCGGCACCCCTACGGCACTCACCTCGCCCAGGCCCGGCACGTTAGCGCTGACCCACTTCCCGACCAAGCCCGACACGCCCCGATCCTCAGAGCCAATCCTTATCCCGAAGTTACGGATCCAATTTGCCGACTTCCCTTACCTACATTATTCTATCGACTAGAGGCTCTTCACCTTGGAGACCTGCTGCGGATATGGGTACGAACCGGCGCGACACCTCCACGTGGCCCTCTCCCGGATTTTCAAGGTCCGAGGGGAAGATCGGGACACCGCCGCAACTGCGGTGCTCTTCGCGTTCCAAACCCTATCTCCCTGCTAGAGGATTCCAGGGAACTCGAACGCTCATGCAGAAAAGAAAACTCTTCCCCGATCTCCCGACGGCGTCTCCGGGTCCTTTTGGGTTACCC
>NW_026048316.1:20000-25000 GCF_023864345.2 Schistocerca serialis cubense | reverse complement strand
CAGCTCCAACGCCAGCGCCACAGAAGGACAAAAGCCCCACTTGGGTGCCGAAGCGAACTCTCCCAGCACAGCGCACGCGCCAACACGTCCGCACAGCTGCGATACAAACCACCTGCGAGAACCGCTGGGGCGACCGAGCAGCAGACGGCGTCGCGGCGCCGAGCGCCGGGCGGCGGCGCATCCTCAGCGCACACAGTCCTCAATCGGACCAGCACACTGCAGATGGCCACCGCGCTTCGCACCGGGCCCGCGAGGACCTACTTTGGCCGCAAGGCGCCGCGAGCAGGGGGCGCCGGCGCGCAGCTGCGCCGCCTGCCGCGTCCGTCGGCCGGCGCGCCTGCCACTGGCCGCCCCCACCAGCCGGCTGTAGCGCGTGCGCCCACGCACCGCGCTGCCAGCACGCCGGGCGGCCCCCCCTCACCGGCCGGGGACGGTCCCACCCAGCCACCGCCGCGTATCGCCTCACACCCAGATCCCCTTTCGCGTTCGTGGGCATGGTGGGTCCCCTTTCACGTTCGTGGGCATGGTGGGTATCCCTGAAACAACCGGTTAATAGCTCGACCGATCGTCGCCAACACTGATTCACCTCTAGCGAGAACAACCGCACCACAACGGGTTACCTGTTGTTCATTTGCGTAACGTCACCAGCAAACGTAGACGTCCATCGCCATTTGCAACGAGTATTGCATGCCTGTGTCAGGTGTCACAACACACTACGTCTGCCCACATAGACGCAACAACATGTGCACGCCTCGAGAACACGTGGAAGGTAGCCCCCGTACGTATGCGGTGTCCATTGCGCGAACGACTGTCAGCCGGCCTCTGCAGGATGTCGCAGATGTGGAACGCGGTGCAACATGCTATCACGGTGTGTGAGAAGAGACGACTACGTCCGAATACACGCTCCACTACATCAACAGACTGCTCATGCTGATCGCCATCCAGGGCGTCCGTTCCTCCCACACGTCTGAATGGCGTACCACACTGCAATCCAGCTCTTATAGGGAGACGACACGTAGCTGCGTGCACAATATTTGGACTGTATGGTCTGCCGTTGCTAGGCGCAGTCGTCGTACGGTCACACATGTGCCACGATGTATCATTCAGTACATACGGACCAATGTGCAGTACAGTTTGTGGGTTTTGCGTACATCGGCGGACAGGTGACAGGCCGTACCACAACGTAGGCTGAGTACGTCGGCATGCGAAGGGCATTGAACATGCAAACTTCTCAACGACCAGCTTGCGAAGGCAGGGGGGAAGGGGGGGGGGCATGTACGTCCTGCTGCTATCCACATTACAGTGTATAGCAGGAGCATGTGGAAAGTCAGCAACACCTGCAAGGTGTTTAACATGACGCGATACACAGGGGACCGGGCAGTGCGAATAGCGAACTATATTGCGAGGGTTGCGGTTAGGCAACACTACACTAATTTAACGAGTTGCATAACAATTACAGAGCAGGTTCAGCGACAACGTGCGTCAGGTTAAGGCGCAATATAGGTTAGGTTGAGGCACAATATAGGTTAGGTTAAGGCACAACATGGGTTACGTTAAGGCACAAATTGGGTTACGTTAAGGCACAACATGGGTTACGTTAAGGCACAACATGGGTTACGTTAAGGCACAAATTAGGTTACGTTAAGGCACAAATTAGGTTACGTTAAGGCACAAATTAGGTTACGTTAAGGCACAAATTAGGTTACGTTAAGGCACAAATTAGGTTACGTTAAGGCACAAATTAGGTTACGTTAAGGCACAAATTAGGTTACGTTAAGGCACAAATTAGGTTACGTTAAGGCACAAATTAGGTTACGTTAAGGCACAAATTAGGTTACGTTAAGGCACAAATTAGGTTACGTTAAGGCACAAATTAGGTTACGTTAAGGCACAAATTAGGTTACGTTAAGGCACAAATTAGGTTACGTTAAGGCACAAATTAGGTTACGTTAAGGCACAAATTAGGTTACGTTAAGGCACAAATTAGGTTACGTTAAGGCACAAATTAGGTTACGTTAAGGCACAAATTAGGTTACGTTAAGGCACAAATTAGGTTACGTTAAGGCACAAATTAGGTTACGTTAAGGTACAATATGGGTTAGGTTAAGGTACAATATGGGTTAGGTTAAGGTACAATATGGGTTAGGTTAAGGTACAATATGGGTTAGGTTAAGGTACAATATGGGTTAGGTTAAGGCACAACGTAGGTTAGGTTAAGGCACAACGTAGGTTAGGTTAAGGCACAACATAGGTTAGGTTAAGGCACAACATAGGTTAGGTTAAGGCACAACATAGGTTAGGTTAAGGCACAACATAGGTTAGGTTAAGGCACAACATAGGTTAGGTTAAGGCACAACATAGGTTAGGTTAAGGCACAACATAGGTTAGGTTAAGGCACAACATAGGTTAGGTTAAGGCACAACATAGGTTAGGTTAAGGCACAACGTAGGTTAGGTTAAGGCACAACGTAGGTTAGGTTAAGGCACAACGTAGGTTAGGTTAAGGCACAACGTAGGTTAGGTTAAGGCACAACGTAGGTTAGGTTAAGGCACAACGTAGGTTAGGTTAAGGCACAACGTAGGTTAGGTTAAGGCACAACGTAGGTTAGGTTAAGGCACAACGTAGGTTAGGTTAAGGCACAACGTAGGTTAGGTTAAGGCACAACGTAGGTTAGGTTAAGGCACAACGTAGGTTAGGTTAAGGCACAACGTAGGTTAGGTTAAGGCACAACGTAGGTTAGGTTAAGGCACAACGTAGGTTAGGTTAAGGCACAACGTAGGTTAGGTTAAGGCACAACGTAGGTTAGGTTAAGGCACAACGTAGGTTAGGTTAAGGCACAACGTAGGTTAGGTTAAGGCACAACGTAGGTTAGGTTAAGGCACAACGTAGGTTAGGTTAAGGCACAACGTAGGTTAGGTTAAGGCACAACGTAGGTTAGGTTAAGGCACAACATAGGTTAGGTTAAGGCACAACGTAGGTTAGGTTAAGGCACAACATAGGTTAGGTTAAGGCACAACATAGGTTAGGTTAAGGCACAACATAGGTTAGGTTAAGGCACAACATAGGTTAGGTTAAGGCACAACATAGGTTAGGTTAAGGCACAACATAGGTTAGGTTAAGGCACAACATAGGTTAGGTTAAGGCACAACATAGGTTAGGTTAAGGCACAACATAGGTTAGGTTAAGGCACAACATAGGTTAGGTTAAGGCACAACATAGGTTAGGTTAAGGCACAACGTAGGTTAGGTTAAGGCACAACGTAGGTTAGGTTAAGGCACAACGTAGGTTAGGTTAAGGCACAACGTAGGTTAGGTTAAGGCACAACGTAGGTTAGGTTAAGGTACAACGTAGGTTAGGTTAAGGTACAACGTAGGTTAGGTTAAGGTACAACGTAGGTTAGGTTAAGGTACAACGTAGGTTAGGTTAAGGTACAACGTAGGTTAGGTTAAGGTACAACGTAGGTTAGGTTAAGGTACAACGTAGGTTAGGTTAAGGTACAACGTAGGTTAGGTTAAGGTACAACGTAGGTTAGGTGAAGGCGCAATGTAGGTTAGGTTAAGGTACGATATACCTTAGGTTAAGGTACAATATCGCTTAGGTTAAGGTACAATATAGCTTAGGTTAAGGTACACGTTGTAGGGAAAGGTGTATTTTGGGGGGGGAGGGGGCGGCAGGTTCGTTGATAGTGATTATCGTAAGTGCATGCCTGCGGGATCATCCGATTTGTCACGTCAGGATGCACTTGTGGCTCATGACAGGCGGCGCTCCGATTCCAAGGTTGTGGCAGATCTGTGTCTTTCATTCCTGCCATTGTTTGTGTACTGTGACAGGAGGCAGTATTGTGATGTTGGGTGCACCCCTGTGTAGGACATGTGTGGGTGTTCGTGGCTTAGCTGAGCAATGGCGGATGTCGGAAGGGTGGGATATTCTGTTTTCTGGGTGGACCTCCCGGTCTGGTTATGATAGTGTGGATTGTGTAATGTGGCGGAGAGGATGCACCGGATGTTCTTCCATGCTGGTGGTTAGATATTGTGTGTGTGCCTGTTAGAGGCAGAGAGTAGTGTGTGATAGTGTCTGGCTGACGTGTGGTTCTCATTGTGTGCAGAGTCTTTCAGCATGTATAGGGACGGTTGTATATATTATCTGTATTCTGATGGCTCTGCATCTATTACTAATCAGTGCCGTGTATACGGTTACTCTGGTTCCAGTCGAAACTGTTCTATCTCTGTACATTAGTGACACTGCGGCTCCACTATGTTGCCGCCCCTGTCGGCCGTTTCCCCCAGTGTGTGGCTAATGATTATCAGCAATCAGTCTATTAGTCAATACCGGTAGTGTGACGACGTGAAATGTCCGGGATGGGGGAAGCTACACGCTTCCCGTGGGTCAGGGCCTAGAAAGACTCTTCCCACGCAGGAGGCTCGGACTGTCATTACTCTTCCGAGAAATATATTTGCCCAGCGTTTTTTGCGACTGCGAGTGCGACGCGTACGAGTACCGACATGGATGGGGCGCTTCCTAGCTGATCGCTCAGCATCGGAGAAATATATTTGCCCAACGTTTTTTGCGACTGCGAGTGCAACGCCCAAGGGTACCGACGTGGATGGGGCGCTTCCTAGCTGATCGCTCGGCATGGGAATCCGTACAGTGAGCAATGCGATCGCGTCTGTAGCTTGTACGTGGTACAGCTCGCAGCTCATGTATAGGGACAGCGGGAATGTCGCATATTGGACATAACTCTTCATGAAACGCAAGTTATAGGTGTGGATTGCACATTACGACTGCGGGAAACTTCCGCCGTTCATCCGCTGGCGTTGCGAGTTTGGCGGTTGGGGTGGGGCACGAGCGGGTGCGGGTGGTGTGATTGCCGGTCCACGACTTCGTGCGGCAGAGGCACTGGCGTTTGGGTGCTGTGGTCGACACAGGCTGCATGCTTTGTGGGTGGCGTCGAAAGATGGGCACTGTGGGCCCATCGATGTCTTAGTCGGCTTGGCGTCCCA
>NW_026048316.1:12500-15000 GCF_023864345.2 Schistocerca serialis cubense | reverse complement strand
CGGCGAGGTGCCTCCATATGGCTTCGTCGACTACAGATGTTTGTGGCGGGCGCTCAAGCTCCGGCGGAGAGGGTGGCCCCTCCGGCAGCGACTCCGGGTCGGGTGAATGGCGCAGACCATGCTGCGTCTGTTGTTCCCGCCTCAGCTCCTCTACGTATTCCCGCACCATCGTCCTGTGTGCCACCGTCCGCCTCCTGCACTTGATGGCATCCAGGGTACGGTGCGGAAACAGGGGTAGAAGCTCCTGGTTTGCAAAAAGGACTTTGGAGTCACTGGCACAGAGAAGCCTAGCCTCCGCCAGGGCGAGCTCCCGCATTTCTTCTTCCGCCCACCGAGCTCGCTTCCTATCAGTTGCAATCTCCGCATTTGCCGCTTCCGGATGGGCGCGGCGGCGGTGTTGTCCGAGCCCGATCTTGCTGCGGAAGGCACGGCTGCAGATGCTGCAGTGGAACCATGGCTCCACGGCCTCCTCTACTTCAGGGACGGTTGGCAGGCTAGCAGTCGGGACTGTTAGGCCGGGTCCTTCAGCGGAAGGCCCGGAACCCGTGTTTTCTTCTCTTGTTGTCCCAACATGAAGGGTTATGCGATGGAGGGCTGGTAACCCCCCAAAGCCCCAAGTGCGGACTTCCACTCTGCTTACCAGTCCTATCAAGGACTGGCGTATCAGCGGGCCCACGGGAAGGGGGGAAGCCGCAGGCAAGGAGAGGCTAAGAGGGCATGGCCCATGTATTGCGCTTCACTTGCCCAGTAACTATGAGAGTCATAGTTACTCCCGCCGTTTACCCGCGCTTGCTTGAATTTCTTCACGTTGACATTCAGAGCACTGGGCAGAAATCACATTGCGTCAACACCCGCTAGGGCCATCGCAATGCTTTGTTTTAATTAGACAGTCGGATTCCCCCAGTCCGTGCCAGTTCTGAGTTGATCGTTGAATGGCGGCCGAAGAGAATCCGCGCACCCGCGCGCCCCCGGAGGAGCACGCTAAGGCGGACGCGGCCTCGCAGCAAGGAAGATCCGTGGGAGGCCAAGGCACGGGACCGAGCTCGGATCCTGCACGCAGGTTGAAGCACCGGGGCGCGAACGCCGCGCAGGCGCGCGCATCCTGCACCGCCGGCCAGCACGAGGCCGACCAACGGCGAGAGCAGACCACGCCCGCGCTAAACGCCCGCACTTACCGGCACCCCTACGGCACTCACCTCGCCCAGGCCCGGCACGTTAGCGCTGACCCACTTCCCGACCAAGCCCGACACGCCCCGATCCTCAGAGCCAATCCTTATCCCGAAGTTACGGATCCAATTTGCCGACTTCCCTTACCTACATTATTCTATCGACTAGAGGCTCTTCACCTTGGAGACCTGCTGCGGATATGGGTACGAACCGGCGCGACACCTCCACGTGGCCCTCTCCCGGATTTTCAAGGTCCGAGGGGAAGATCGGGACACCGCCGCAACTGCGGTGCTCTTCGCGTTCCAAACCCTATCTCCCTGCTAGAGGATTCCAGGGAACTCGAACGCTCATGCAGAAAAGAAAACTCTTCCCCGATCTCCCGACGGCGTCTCCGGGTCCTTTTGGGTTACCCCGACGAGCATCTCTAAAAGAGGGGCCCGACTTGTATCGGTTCCGCTGCCGGGTTCCGGAATAGGAACCGGATTCCCTTTCGCCCAACGGGGGCCAGCACAAAGCGCATCATGCTATGACGGCCCCCATCAACATCGGATTTCTCCTAGGGCTTAGGATCGACTGACTCGTGTGCAACGGCTGTTCACACGAAACCCTTCTCCGCGTCAGCCCTCCAGGGCCTCGCTGGAGTATTTGCTACTACCACCAAGATCTGCACCGACGGCGGCTCCAGGCAGGCTCACGCCCAGACCCTTCTGCGCCCACCGCCGCGACCCTCCTACTCGTCAGGGCTTCGCGGCCGGCCGCAAGGACCGGCCATGACTGCCAGACTGACGGCCGAGTATAGGCACGACGCTTCAGCGCCATCCATTTTCAGGGCTAGTTGCTTCGGCAGGTGAGTTGTTACACACTCCTTAGCGGATTCCGACTTCCATGGCCACCGTCCTGCTGTCTTAAGCAACCAACGCCTTTCATGGTTTCCCATGAGCGTCGATTCGGGCGCCTTAACTCGGCGTTTGGTTCATCCCACAGCGCCAGTTCTGCTTACCAAAAGTGGCCCACTTGGCACTCCGATCCGAGTCGTTTGCTCGCGGCTTCAGCATATCAAGCAAGCCGGAGATCTCACCCATTTAAAGTTTGAGAATAGGTTGAGGTCGTTTCGGCCCCAAGGCCTCTAATCATTCGCTTTACCGGATGAGACTCGTACGAGCACCAGCTATCCTGAGGGAAACTTCGGAGGGAACCAGCTACTAGATGGTTCGATTAGTCTTTCGCCCCTATACCCAGCTCCGACGATCGATTTGCACGTCAGAATCGCTACGGACCTCCATCAGGGTTTCCCCTGACTTCGTCCTGGCCAGGCATAGTTCACCATCTTTCG
>NW_026048316.1:5000-10000 GCF_023864345.2 Schistocerca serialis cubense | reverse complement strand
CCTTTAAGTTTCAGCTTTGCAACCATACTTCCCCCGGAACCCAAAAGCTTTGGTTTCCCGGAGGCTGCCCGCCGAGTCATCGGAGGAACTGCGGCGGATCGCTGGCTGGCATCGTTTATGGTTAGAACTAGGGCGGTATCTGATCGCCTTCGAACCTCTAACTTTCGTTCTTGATTAATGAAAACATACTTGGCAAATGCTTTCGCTTCTGTTCGTCTTGCGACGATCCAAGAATTTCACCTCTAACGTCGCAATACGAATGCCCCCGCCTGTCCCTATTAATCATTACCTCGGGTTCCGAAAACCAACAAAATAGAACCGAGGTCCTATTCCATTATTCCATGCACACAGTATTCAGGCGGGCTTGCCTGCTTTAAGCACTCTAATTTGTTCAAAGTAAACGTGCCGGCCCACCGAGACACTCAATAAAGAGCACCCTGGTAGGATTTCAACGGGGTCCGCCTCGGGACGCACGAGCACGCACGAGGCGGTCGCACGCCTTCGGCTCGCCCCACCGGCAGGACGTCCCACGATACATGCCAGTTAAACACCGACGGGCGGTGAACCAACAGCGTGGGACACAAATCCAACTACGAGCTTTTTAACCGCAACAACTTTAATATACGCTATTGGAGCTGGAATTACCGCGGCTGCTGGCACCAGACTTGCCCTCCAATAGATACTCGTTAAAGGATTTAAAGTGTACTCATTCCGATTACGGGGCCTCGGATGAGTCCCGTATCGTTATTTTTCGTCACTACCTCCCCGTGCCGGGAGTGGGTAATTTGCGCGCCTGCTGCCTTCCTTGGATGTGGTAGCCGTTTCTCAGGCTCCCTCTCCGGAATCGAACCCTGATTCCCCGTTACCCGTTACAACCATGGTAGGCGCAGAACCTACCATCGACAGTTGATAAGGCAGACATTTGAAAGATGCGTCGCCGGTACGAGGACCGTGCGATCAGCCCAAAGTTATTCAGAGTCACCAAGGCAAACGGACCGGACGAGCCGACCGATTGGTTTTGATCTAATAAAAGCGTCCCTTCCATCTCTGGTCGGGACTCTGTTTGCATGTATTAGCTCTAGAATTACCACAGTTATCCAAGTAACGTGGGTACGATCTAAGGAACCATAACTGATTTAATGAGCCATTCGCGGTTTCACCTTAATGCGGCTTGTACTGAGACATGCATGGCTTAATCTTTGAGACAAGCATATGACTACTGGCAGGATCAACCAGGGAGCTGCGTCAACTAGAGCTGAGCAGCCGGCCGCCCGGGAGTGTGTCCCGGGGGCCCGCGCGAACACGCAAGCGTCCGCTCAATTATTCTGCAAACAGGAGGAGGCTGAGCTCCCCTGCACAACACACCTCGAAACCCTCTCAGGTCCCGGCGGCGCGCAGCGCCGTCCTAAGTACTTGGTCGGGTTCGAGAGAGGCGCAATCGCCCGGAGTTAGGCGAGTAGACGCTTTAGGTGCGACCACCCGTGCTCCCAACTGAGCTTGCCGCTGCCGACAGAGGCCCGGGAGCGTGCTGTCGTGGCATTGCCGGCGGGAGACAACACGCGCCACCTACGGTGACCGGCAGCTCCAACGCCAGCGCCACAGAAGGACAAAAGCCCCACTTGGGTGCCGAAGCGAACTCTCCCAGCACAGCGCACGCGCCAACACGTCCGCACAGCTGCGATACAAACCACCTGCGAGAACCGCTGGGGCGACCGAGCAGCAGACGGCGTCGCGGCGCCGAGCGCCGGGCGGCGGCGCATCCTCAGCGCACACAGTCCTCAATCGGACCAGCACACTGCAGATGGCCACCGCGCTTCGCACCGGGCCCGCGAGGACCTACTTTGGCCGCAAGGCGCCGCGAGCAGGGGGCGCCGGCGCGCAGCTGCGCCGCCTGCCGCGTCCGTCGGCCGGCGCGCCTGCCACTGGCCGCCCCCACCAGCCGGCTGTAGCGCGTGCGCCCACGCACCGCGCTGCCAGCACGCCGGGCGGCCCCCCCTCACCGGCCGGGGACGGTCCCACCCAGCCACCGCCGCGTATCGCCTCACACCCAGATCCCCTTTCGCGTTCGTGGGCATGGTGGGTCCCCTTTCACGTTCGTGGGCATGGTGGGTATCCCTGAAACAACCGGTTAATAGCTCGACCGATCGTCGCCAACACTGATTCACCTCTAGCGAGAACAACCGCACCACAACGGGTTACCTGTTGTTCATTTGCGTAACGTCACCAGCAAACGTAGACGTCCATCGCCATTTGCAACGAGTATTGCATGCCTGTGTCAGGTGTCACAACACACTACGTCTGCCCACATAGACGCAACAACATGTGCACGCCTCGAGAACACGTGGAAGGTAGCCCCCGTACGTATGCGGTGTCCATTGCGCGAACGACTGTCAGCCGGCCTCTGCAGGATGTCGCAGATGTGGAACGCGGTGCAACATGCTATCACGGTGTGTGAGAAGAGACGACTACGTCCGAATACACGCTCCACTACATCAACAGACTGCTCATGCTGATCGCCATCCAGGGCGTCCGTTCCTCCCACACGTCTGAATGGCGTACCACACTGCAATCCAGCTCTTATAGGGAGACGACACGTAGCTGCGTGCACAATATTTGGACTGTATGGTCTGCCGTTGCTAGGCGCAGTCGTCGTACGGTCACACATGTGCCACGATGTATCATTCAGTACATACGGACCAATGTGCAGTACAGTTTGTGGGTTTTGCGTACATCGGCGGACAGGTGACAGGCCGTACCACAACGTAGGCTGAGTACGTCGGCATGCGAAGGGCATTGAACATGCAAACTTCTCAACGACCAGCTTGCGAAGGCAGGGGGGAAGGGGGGGGGCATGTACGTCCTGCTGCTATCCACATTACAGTGTATAGCAGGAGCATGTGGAAAGTCAGCAACACCTGCAAGGTGTTTAACATGACGCGATACACAGGGGACCGGGCAGTGCGAATAGCGAACTATATTGCGAGGGTTGCGGTTAGGCAACACTACACTAATTTAACGAGTTGCATAACAATTACAGAGCAGGTTCAGCGACAACGTGCGTCAGGTTAAGGCGCAATATAGGTTAGGTTGAGGCACAATATAGGTTAGGTTAAGGCACAACATGGGTTACGTTAAGGCACAAATTGGGTTACGTTAAGGCACAACATGGGTTACGTTAAGGCACAACATGGGTTACGTTAAGGCACAAATTAGGTTACGTTAAGGCACAAATTAGGTTACGTTAAGGCACAAATTAGGTTACGTTAAGGCACAAATTAGGTTACGTTAAGGCACAAATTAGGTTACGTTAAGGCACAAATTAGGTTACGTTAAGGCACAAATTAGGTTACGTTAAGGCACAAATTAGGTTACGTTAAGGCACAAATTAGGTTACGTTAAGGCACAAATTAGGTTACGTTAAGGCACAAATTAGGTTACGTTAAGGCACAAATTAGGTTACGTTAAGGCACAAATTAGGTTACGTTAAGGCACAAATTAGGTTACGTTAAGGCACAAATTAGGTTACGTTAAGGCACAAATTAGGTTACGTTAAGGCACAAATTAGGTTACGTTAAGGCACAAATTAGGTTACGTTAAGGTACAATATGGGTTAGGTTAAGGTACAATATGGGTTAGGTTAAGGTACAATATGGGTTAGGTTAAGGTACAATATGGGTTAGGTTAAGGTACAATATGGGTTAGGTTAAGGCACAACGTAGGTTAGGTTAAGGCACAACGTAGGTTAGGTTAAGGCACAACATAGGTTAGGTTAAGGCACAACATAGGTTAGGTTAAGGCACAACATAGGTTAGGTTAAGGCACAACATAGGTTAGGTTAAGGCACAACATAGGTTAGGTTAAGGCACAACATAGGTTAGGTTAAGGCACAACATAGGTTAGGTTAAGGCACAACATAGGTTAGGTTAAGGCACAACGTAGGTTAGGTTAAGGCACAACGTAGGTTAGGTTAAGGCACAACGTAGGTTAGGTTAAGGCACAACGTAGGTTAGGTTAAGGCACAACGTAGGTTAGGTTAAGGCACAACGTAGGTTAGGTTAAGGCACAACGTAGGTTAGGTTAAGGCACAACGTAGGTTAGGTTAAGGCACAACGTAGGTTAGGTTAAGGCACAACGTAGGTTAGGTTAAGGCACAACGTAGGTTAGGTTAAGGCACAACGTAGGTTAGGTTAAGGCACAACGTAGGTTAGGTTAAGGCACAACGTAGGTTAGGTTAAGGCACAACGTAGGTTAGGTTAAGGCACAACGTAGGTTAGGTTAAGGCACAACGTAGGTTAGGTTAAGGCACAACGTAGGTTAGGTTAAGGCACAACGTAGGTTAGGTTAAGGCACAACGTAGGTTAGGTTAAGGCACAACGTAGGTTAGGTTAAGGCACAACGTAGGTTAGGTTAAGGCACAACGTAGGTTAGGTTAAGGCACAACATAGGTTAGGTTAAGGCACAACATAGGTTAGGTTAAGGCACAACATAGGTTAGGTTAAGGCACAACATAGGTTAGGTTAAGGCACAACATAGGTTAGGTTAAGGCACAACATAGGTTAGGTTAAGGCACAACATAGGTTAGGTTAAGGCACAACATAGGTTAGGTTAAGGCACAACATAGGTTAGGTTAAGGCACAACATAGGTTAGGTTAAGGCACAACATAGGTTAGGTTAAGGCACAACGTAGGTTAGGTTAAGGCACAACGTAGGTTAGGTTAAGGCACAACGTAGGTTAGGTTAAGGCACAACGTAGGTTAGGTTAAGGCACAACGTAGGTTAGGTTAAGGCACAACGTAGGTTAGGTTAAGGTACAACGTAGGTTAGGTTAAGGTACAACGTAGGTTAGGTTAAGGTACAACGTAGGTTAGGTTAAGGTACAACGTAGGTTAGGTTAAGGTACAACGTAGGTTAGGTTAAGGTACAACGTAGGTTAGGTGAAGGCGCAATGTAGGTTAGGTTAAGGTACGATATACCTTAGGTTAAGGTACAATATCGCTTAG
>NW_026048315.1:0-20912 GCF_023864345.2 Schistocerca serialis cubense | reverse complement strand
TATACCATCTTTACTGCGTCCTCGCTCCCTCACATTGACGAATTAACACATAAATTGCGTCGCTATGGAATACTATGGGTTCTATGACTTCTCCTTCTAAATCGAGTAACGTATCTATGGAAACGACAGGATTATCTTTTGGGATACGAGTATCTCCTTTCCGATGCACTACTCCTTCTTTACTGCATCCCTCGCTCCCTCACATTGACGAATTAACACAGAAATTGCGTCGCTATGGAATACTATGGGTTCTATGACTTCTCCTTCTAAATCGAGTAACGTTTCTATGGAAACGACAGGATTTTCTTTTGGGATACGAGTATATCCTTTCCGATGCTCTAATAGTACTTTACTGCATCCCTCGCTCCCTCACATTGACGAATTAGCACAGATATTGAGTCGCTATGAAATAATATGGGTTCTATGACTTCTCCTTCTAAATCGAGTAACGTTTCTATGGAAAGGAGAGGATTTTTTTTTGGGATACTTGTATCTCCTTTCCGATGCACTGTTCGCTCTTTACTGCATCCCTAGCTCCCTAGCATTGACGAACTAACACAGAAATTGCGTCGCCATGAAAAACTATGCGTTCCATGACTTCACCTTCTAAATCGAGTAACGTTTCTATGGAAACGAGAGGATTTTCTTTTTGGATACGAGTATCTCCTTTCCGATGCTCTATTAGTTCTTTACTGCATCCCTCGGTCCCTCACATTGACGAATAAGCACAGAAATTGCGTCGCTATGACATACTATGGGTTCTATAACTTCTCCGTCTAAATAGAGTAATCTTTCTATGGAAACATCAGGATTTTGTTGTGGTGTACGAGTATCTCATTTCCGATGCACTATTCCTTCTTTGCTGCATCCCTAGTTTCCTCACATTGACGAATTAACACAGAAATTGCGTAGATATGAAATACTATGGGTTCTATGACTTCTCCTTCTAAATCGAGTATCGTTTCAATGGAAACGACAGGATTCTCTTTTGGGATACGAGTATCTCCTTTCCGATGGACTATACCTTCTTAACTGCATCCCTCGCTCCCTCACATAGACGAATTAACGCAGAAATGGCGTCGCTATGAAATACTATGGGTTCTATGACTTTTCCTTCTAAATCGAGTAACGTTTTTATGGAAACGAAAGGATTTTCTTTTGGGATACGACTATCTCCATTCCGATGCACTATTCCTTTTTTACTGCACCCCTGGCTCCCTCACATTGACGAATTAACACAGAAATTGGGTCGCTATGGTATACTATGTGTTCTAAGACTTTTCCTTCCAAATCGAGTAACGTTTTTATGGAAACGAAAGGATTTTCTTTTGGGATATGAGTATATCCTTTCCGATGCACTATCCCTTCTTTACTGCATCCCGCGCTCCCTCACATTGACGAATTATCGCAGAAATTTCCTCGCCTTGAAACACTATGTGTTCTATGACCTCTCCATCTAAATCGAGTAACGTTTCTATAGAAACGACAGGGTTTTCTTTTGGGATACGAATATCTCCTTTCCGATGCACTATTCCTTCTTTAATGCATCCCTGGCTACCTCACATTGACGAATTAACACAGAAATTGCGTCGCTATGGAATACTATGTGTTCCATGACTTCTCGATCTAAATCGAGTAACTTGTCAATGGAAACGACAGGATTTTCTTTTAGGATACGTTGATCTCCTTTCGGATGCTCTATTCCTTCTTTACTGCATCCCTCTATATCTCACATTGACAAATTAACACAGAAAAGGCGTCGCTATGAAATACTGTGTGTCCTATGACATCTCCATCTAAATCGAGTAACGTTCCTATTAAAACGTCGGGATTTGCTTTTGGGATATGAGTATCTCCTTTCTGATGCACTATTCCATCTTTAGTGCATCCCTCGCTCCATTACATTGACAAATTAACACAGAAATTGCGTCGCTATGATATTCTATGGGTTCTGTGACTTCTCCTTCTAAATCGAGTTACTTGTCAATGGAAACGACAGGATTTTCTTTTGGGATACGTGTATCTCCTTTCCAATGCACTATTCCTTCTTTACTACATTCCTCGCTCCCTCACATTGTCGAATTAAAATAGAAATTGCATCGCCATGAAATACTATTTGTTCTATAACTTCACCTTCTAAATCGAGTAACGTTTCTATGGAAACGACAGAATTTTCTTTTGGGATACGAGTTTCTCCTTTCCGATGCACTATTCCTTCTTTACTGCA
The DNA here is from genome assembly GCF_023864345.2 of Schistocerca serialis cubense. Lineage (NCBI taxonomy): Eukaryota > Metazoa > Arthropoda > Insecta > Orthoptera > Acrididae > Schistocerca > Schistocerca serialis. The sequence goes on along the minus strand of NW_026048315.1, from coordinate 18,685 downwards.
TCCCTGGCTGTCTCACATGGACGAATTGTCACAGCAATTGCGTCGCTATGGAATACTATGGGTTCATTGACTTCTCCTTCTAAATCGAGTAACGTTTCTTTGGAAACGACTCGATTTTCTTTTTAGATACGATTATCTCGTTTCAGATTCGCTATTCCTTCTTTACTGCATCCTTCGCTGCCTCACATTGTCGAATTAGCACAGAAATTGCATCGCCATGAAATACTATGTTTTCTATAACTTCTCCTTCTAAATCGAGTAACGTTTCTATGGAAACAACTTTATTTTCTTTTTCGATAAGACTATCTCCTTTCCGATGCACTATTCCCTCTTTACTGCATCCCTGGCTCCCTCACATTGACGAATTAACACAGATTTTACGTCGCTATTAAATACTATGGGTTCCATGACTTGCCCTTTTATATCGAGTACCGTTTCTATGGAAACAATAGGATATTCATTTGAAATAAGAGTATCTCCTTGCCGACGCTCTATTACTTCTCTAATGCATTCCTAGCTCCCTCACATTGACGAATATTCACAGAAATTACTTCGCTATGAAATACTGTGTGTTCTAAAACTTCTCCTTCTGAATCGAGTAACGTTTCTATGAATACGAAGGGATTTTCTTTTGGGATACGACTGACTATCTATTTTCCGATGCACTATCACTTCTTTACTGCATCCCGCGCTCCCTCACATTGAAGAATTAACGCAGAAATTGCGTCGCTATCAAATACTATGGGTTAAATGACTTCTCCTTCTAAATCGAGTAACGTTTCTATGGAGGCAACAGGATTTTCTTTTGGGATACGACTATCTCGTTTCCGATGCACAATTCCTTCTTTACTGCATCCCTGGCTCCCTCACATTGACGTATTAACACAGAAATTGGGACGCTATGGAATACTACGTGTTCTATGACTTTTCCTTCTATATCGAGTATCGTTTCTATGGAAACGACAGGATTTTCATTTGTGATACGAGTATCTCCTTTCCGATGCACTTTTCCTTCATTACTGCATCCCTCGCTCCCTCACATTGACGAATTAACACAGAAATTGCGACGCTATGAAATATTATGGGTTCTATGACCTCTCCTTCTAAATCGAGTAACGTTTCAATAGAAACTATAGGGTTTTCTTTTGGGATACGAGTATCTCCTATCCGATGCACTATTCCTTCTTTAATGCATCCCTGGCTACCTCACATTGACGAATAAACACAGAAATTGCGTCGCTAGGGATTACTATGTGTTCTATGACCTCTCCTTCTAAATCGAGTAACGCTTCTATAGAAACGACAGGATTTTCTTTTGGGATACGAGTTTCTCCTTATCGATGCACTATTAATACATTACTGCATCCCTCGCTCCCTCACATTGACGAATATTCACAGAAATTGCTTCGCTATGAAATACTATGCGTTCTAAAACTTCTCCTTCTGAATCGCATAACGTTTCTATGGATACGAAGGGGTTTTCTTTTGGGATACGACTCACTATCTCCTTTCCGATGCACTATCACTTCCTTACTGCATCACGCGCTCCCTCTCATTGACGAATTAACACAGAAATTGCGTCACCTTGAAATACTATGCGTTCTATGACATCTCTTTCTAAATCGTGTAACGTTTCTATTGAAACGGCAGGATTTTCTTTTGGGATACGAGTATCTCATTACCGTTGCACTATTCCTTCTTTACTGCATCACTATCTCAGTCACATTGACGAATTGACACTGAAAGTGTGTCCCTCTGGAATACTATGGGTTCTATGACTTCTCCTTCTAAATCGAGTAACGTTTCTAAGGTAACGACAGAATTTCCTTTTGGGATAAGACTATCTCCTTTCCGATGCACTACTCCTGTACTGCATCCCTCGCTCCCTCACATTGGCGAATTAACACAGAAATTGCGTCGCTATGAAATACTAAGGGTTCTATGACTTCTCCTTCCAAATCGAGTAACGTTTCTATTGAAACAACAGGATTTTCTTTTGGGACACGAGTATCTCCATTCCGATGCACTATTCCCTCATTACTGCTTCCCTAGCTCCCTCACATTGACGAATTAACACAGAAATTACGTTGCTATTAAATACTATTGGTTCCATGACTTCTCCTTTTAAATCGAGTAACGTTTCTATGGAAACAACAGGATTTTCTATTGAAATAAGAGTATCTCCTTGTCGATGCTCTATTACTTATTTAATGTATCCCTAGCTCCCTCACATTGACGAATATTCACAGAAATTGCTTCGCTATGATATACAACGGGTTCTAAAACTTCTCCTTCTGAATCGAGTAACGTTTCTATGGATACGACGGGGTTTTCTTTTGGGATACGAGTTTCTCCTTTCCGATGCACTATTAATACTTTGCTGCATCCCTCGCTCCCTCACATTGACGAATTAACACAGAAATTGCGTCGCTATGGAATAGTACGGGTTCTATGACTTCTCCTTCTAAATCGTGTAACGTTTCAATGGAAACGACAGGATTTTCTTTTGGTATAGGAGTAACTCCTATCCGATGCACTATTCCCTTTATACTGCATCCCACGCTCCCTTACATTGACGAATTAGCACAGAACTTGTGTCGCTATGAAATACTTTGGGTTCCATGACTTCTCCTTCTAAATCGAGTAACATTTCCATGGAAACGACAAGACTTTCTTTTGGGATACGACTATCACTTTCCGATGCGGTATTCCTTCTGTACTGCATCTCTCGCTGTCTCACATTGACGAATTAACACAAAAATTGCGTCGCCTTGACATACTATGCGTTCTATGACATCTCTTTCTAAATCGAGTAACGTTTCTTTTAAAACGACAGGATTTTCGTTTGTGATACGAGTATCTCTTTTCCGATGGACTATTCCTTCTTTACTGTATCCCTGGCTCTGTCACGTTGACGAATGAACACTGAAATTGCGTCCCTATGGAATACTATGGGTTCAATGACTTCTCCTTCTAAATCGAGTAATGTTTCCATGGAAACGACAGGATTTTCTTTTGGGATACGAGTATCTCCTTTCCGATGCACTATTCCTTCTCTTCTGCATCCCTCGCTCTCACACATCGACGAATTAACACAGAAATTGCGTCGCTATGAAATACTATGGGTTCTATAAGTTCTCCTACTAAATCGAGTAACGTTTCTATGGAAACTACTGGATTTTCTTTTTGAATATGACTGTCTCCTTTCCGATGCACTATTCCTTCTTTAATGCATCTCTCGCTCCCTTACATTGGCGAATTAACACAGAAATTGCGTCGCTATGAAATACTGTGTGTTCTATGACTTCTCTTTCTAAATCGAGTAACGTTTCTATGGAGACAAACGGATTTTCTTTTGGGATACGAATATCTCATTTCCGATGCACTATTCCTTCTTTAATGCATTCCTCGCTCTCTCACATTGACGAATTAACACAGAATTTGCGTCGCTATGAAATACTATGGGTTCCATGACTTGTCCTTCTAAATCGGGTAAGGTCTCTATGGAATCGTGAGGATTTTCTTTTGGTATACGAGTATCTCCTTTCGCATGCACTATTCCTTCTTTACTACTTCTGTCCCTCCTTCACATGGGCGAATTAACACCGAAATTGTGTCGCTATGAAAAACTATGGGTTCTATGACTTCTCCTTCTTAATCGAGAAACGTTTCTTCAGAAACGACAGGATTTTCTTTGGAGATACGAGTATCTCCTTTCCGATGCACTATTCCTTCTTTAATGCATCCCTGACTACCTCACATTGACGAATTAACACAGAAATTGCGTCGCTATGGAATACTATGTGTTCCATGACTTCTCCTTCTAAATCGAGTTACTTGTCAATGGAAACGACAAGATTTTCTTTTGAGATACGTGTATCTCCTTTCCGATGCACTATTCCTTCTGTACTGCATCCCTCGCTCACTCACATTGAGGAATTAACACAGAAATTGCATCACCTAGAAATACTATGCGTTCTATGACATCTCTTTCTAATTCGAGTAACGTTTCTATTGAGACGACAGGATTTTCTTTTGGGATACAAGTATCTCATTACCGATGCACTATTCTTTCTTTACCGCATCCCTGGCTCAGTCACATTGACGAATTAAAACTGAAATTGTGTCCCTATGGAAAACTATGTGTTCAATGACTTCTCCTTCTAAATTGAGTAACGTTTCTATGGAAACGACAGAATTTTCGTTTGGGATACGACTATCTCCTTTCCAATGCACTACTCCTTCTGTACTGCATCCCTCGCTCCCTCACATTGGCGAAGTAACACAGAAATTGCGTCGCTATGAGATACTAAGGGTTCTATGACATCTCTACCTAAATCGAGTAACGTTTCTATGGAATCGACAGGATTTTCTTTTGGGATACGAGTATCTCCTTTCCGATGCACTATTCCGTCTTTACTGCTTCCCTCGCTCCCTCACATTGACGAAATAACACATAAATTGCGTCGCTATTTAATTCAATGATTTCAATGACTTCTCCTTCTAAATCGAGAAACGTTTCTATAGAAACGACAGGATTTTTTTTTTGGGATACGACTATCTCCTTTCCGATGCAATATTCCTTCTTTACTGCTTCCCTCGCTCCCTCATATTGACGAATTAACGCAGAAATTGCGTCGCTATGAAATACTATGGGTTCTATGACTTCTCCTTCTACTTCGAGTAACGTTTCTAAGGAAACGACAGGAATTTCTTTTGGTATACGAGTATCTCCTTTCCGATGCACTATTCCTTCTTTAATGCATCCATCGCTCCCTCACATTGACGAATTAACACAGAAATTGAGTCGCTATGAAATACTATGGGTTCTATGGTTTCCCCCTTCTAAATCGAGTAACGTTTCTATAGAAACGACAGAATTGTCTTTTGGGGTACGAGTATCTTCTTTCCGACGCACTTTTCCGTCTTTACTGCATCCCTGGCTCCACCACATTGACGAATTATCACAGAAATTCCGTCGCTATGGAATTCTATGGGTCCAATGACTTGCCCTTCTAAATCGAGTAAAGTTTCTATGGAAACGACAGGATTTTCTTTTGGGATACGTGTATCTCCTTTCCGATGCACTATTCCTTCTTTACTGCATCCTTCGCTCCCTCAAATTGTCAAATTAACACAGATATTTCGTCGCTATGAAATACTATGGGTTCTATGACTTCTCCTTCCAAATCGAGTAACGCTTCTATTGAAACTACAGGTTTTACTTTTGGGATACGTGTATCTCCTTTCCGATGCACTATTCCCTCTCTACTGCATCTCTCGCTCCCTCACATTGACGATTTATCACAGAATTTGTGTCGCTATGGAATACTACGGGTTCAATGATTTCTCTCTCTAAATCGAGTAACATTTCTACGGAAACGAAAGGATTTTCTTTTAGGATACGACTATCTCCTTTCCGATGCACTATTCCTACTTTACTGCATCCCTCGCTCCCTCACAGTGACGAATTAACACAGAAATTGCGTCGCCATGAAATACTATGGGCTCTATAAGTTCTCCTTCTAATCGAGTAAAGATACTATGCAAACGACAGGATTTTCTTTTGGGATACGAGTATCTCTTTTACGATGCACTATTCCTTCTTTACTGCGTCACTCGCTCCCTCACATTGACGAATTGACACAGAAATTGCGTCGCTATGAAATACTATGGAGTCTATTTCTCCTTCTAAATCGAGAAACGTTTCCATTGAAACTACAGGATTTTCGTTTGGGATGCGAGAATCTCCTTTCCAATGCACTATTCCTTCTTTACTGCATCTCTCGCTCCCTCACATTGACGAATTAACACAGAAATTGCGTCGCTATCAAATACTATGTGTTCTATGACTTCTCCTTCTAAATCGAGTAACGTTTCTATGGAAACGACAGGATTTTCTTTTGGGATACGACTATATCCATTCCGATGCACTATTCCTTCTTTACTGCATCCCTCGCTCCCTCACAATGACGAATTAACAATGAAATTGCTTCGCTATGAAATACTATGGGTTCAATGACTTCTCCTTCTAAATCGAGTAACGTTTCTGTGGAAACGACATGATTTTCTCATGGGATACGAGTATCTCCTTTCCGATGCACTATTCCTTCTTTACTGCATCCCTCGCTCACTCACATTGACGAATTAACACAGAAATGGCGTCGGTATTAAATACTATGTGTTCTATGACTTCTCCTTCTAAATCGAGTAACGTTTCTATGGAAACGTCAGGATTTTCTTTTGGGATACGAGTATCTCCCTTCCGATGCACTATTCCTTCTTTACTGCATCCCTCGCTCCCTCAAATTGACAAATTAACACAGAAATTGCGTCGCTATGAAATACTATTGGGTCTGTGAAATACCCTTCCAAGTCGAGGAACACTTGTATGGAAACAACAGGATATTCATTTTGGATACGAGTATCTCCTTTCCGATGCACTATTCCTTCTTTACTGCATCCCTCGCTCCCTCACATTGACGAATTAAAACAGAACTTGCGTCGCTATGAAATACTAAGGGTTGTATGACTTCTCCATGTAAATCGGGTAACGTATCTATTGAAACGACAGGATTTTCTTTTGGGATACGAGTATCTCCATTCCGATGCACTATTCCCTCTTTACTGCATCCCTAGCTCCCTCACATTGACGAATTAACACAGAAATTACGTCGCTATTAAATACTATGGGTTCCATGACTTCTCCTACTAATTCGAGTAGCGTTTCTATGGAAAAGACGGTATTTCATTTTGGGATACGAACACCTCCTTTCCGATGCACTATTCCTTCTCTACTGCTTCCCTCGCTCCCTCACATTAACGAAATAACGCAGAAATTGCGTCACTATGAAATACTATGGGTTCTATGACGTCTCCTTCTACTTCGAGTAACGTTTCAATGGAAACGACATTATTTTCTTTTGGGATGCGAGTATCTCCTTTCCGATGCACTATTCCTTCTTTACTGCATCCCTCGCTCCCTCACATTGACGAATTAACACAGAAATGGCATCGCTATGAAATACTATGGGCTCTATGACTTCTCCTTCTAAATCGAGTACCGTTTCTATGGAAACGTCAGGATTTACTTTTCGGATACGAATATCTCCTATCCGATGCATTATTCCGTCTTTACTGCATCCCTGGCTCCCTCACAATGTGGAATAAGCACAGAAATTGCGTCGCTATGAAATACTATTGGTTCTATGGAACCTCTTCTAAATCGAGTAACGTTTCTATGGAAACGACAAGATTTTCTTTTGGGATACGAGTGTCTCCTTTCCGATGCACTATTCCTTCTTTACTGCATCCCTCGCTCCCTCACATTGACGTATCAACAATGAAATTGTGGCGCTATGAAATACTATGGGTTCTATGACTTCTCCTTCTACTTCGAGTAACGTTTCTATGGAAACGACACGATTTTCTTTTGGTTTACGAGTATCTCCTGTCCGATGCACTATTCCTTCTATACTGCATCCCTCGCTCCCTCACACTTACGAATTAACACATAAATTGCGTCGCGATGAAGTACTCTGGGTTCTATAACTTCACCTTCTAAATCGAGTAACGTTTCTATTGAAACGACAGGATTTTTTTTTGGGATACGAGTATCTCCCTTCCGATGCACTATTCTTTCTTTACTGCATCTCTCGCTCCCTCACATTGACGAATAAGCACAGACATTGCGTCGCTATGAATTACTATGGGTTCTATAGCTTCTCCATCTAAATCGAGTAACGTTTCTATGGAGACGACAGGATGTTCTTTTGAAATACGAGTATCTCCTTTCCGATGCACTAATCCATCTGTACTGCATCCCTCGCTCCCTCACATTGGCGAATTAACACAGAAATTGCGTCGCTATGAAATACTATGGTTTCGATGACTTCTCCTTCTAAATCGAGTGTCGTTTCTATTGAAACGACAGGATTTTCTTTTGAGATACGTGTATCTCCTTTCCGAAGCACTATTCCTTCTTAACTGCATCCCTCGGTCCCTCACATTGACGATTTATCACTGAAATTGCGTCGCTATGGAATACTATGGGATCAATGATTTCTCTTTCTAAATCGAGTAACATTTCTACGGAAACGAAAGGATTTTCTTTTGGGGTACGAGTATTTCCTTTCCGCTGCACTATTCCTTCTTTACTGCATCCCTCGCTCCCTCACAATGACGAATTAACACAGAAATTGCGTCGCCATGAAATACTATGTGTTCTATAACTTCTCCTACTAAATCGAGTAACGTTACCACGGAAACGACAGGATTTTCTTTTGGGATACGAGTATCTCCTTTCCGATGCACTATTCTTTCTTTACTGCATCCCTCGCTCCCTAACATTGACGAATTAACCCACAAATCGTGTCGCTATGGAGTACTAAGTGATCTATGACTTCTCCTTCTAAATCGAGTACCGTTTCTATGGAAACGTCAGGATTTTCTTTTGGGATACGACTATCTCCTTTCCGATGCACTATTCCTTCTTTACTGCTTCCCTCGCTCCCTCACATTGACGAATTAACGCAAAAATTGCGTCGCTATGATATACTATGGGTCTATGACTTCTCCATCTACTTCGAGTAACGTTTCTACGGAAACGACAGGATATTCTTTTGGTTTACGAGTATCTCCTGTCCGATGCACTATTCCTTCTTTACTGCTTCCCTCGCTCCCTCACATTGACGAATTAACACAGAAATGGCATCGCTATGAATTACTATGGATTCTATGACTTCTCCTTCTAAATAGAGTAACGTTTCTATGGAATCGTCAGGATTTTCTTTTGGGATACGAGTATCTCCTTTCCGATGCACTATTCCTTTTTACTGCATCCCTCGCTCCCTCACATTGACGAATTAACCCAGAAATAGCGTCGCTATGAAATACTGTGTGTTCTATGGCTTCTCCTTCTAATTCGAGCAACGTTTCTATGGAAACGACGGTATTCCCTTTTGGGATACGAGTACCTCCTTCCGATGCACTATTCCTTCTTTACTGCATCCCTCGCTCCATCACATTGACGAAATAACAAAGAAATGGCGTCGCTTAGAAATACTAAGGTTTCTATGACATCCCCTTATAAATCGATTAACGTTTCTATGGAAACAACAGAATTTTCTTTTGGGATACGTGTGTCTCCTTTCCGATGCACTATTCCTTCTTTACTGCATCCCTCGCTCCCTCACATTGACGAATTAACACAGAAATTGCGTCGCTGTGTAATTCTATGGGATCAATGACTTCTCCTTCTAAATCGAGTAACGTTTCTATGGAAACGACAGGATATTCTTTTGGTTTACGAGTATGTCCTGTCCGATGCACTATTCCTTCTTAACTGCATCCCTCGCTCCCTCACATTGACGAATTAACACATAAATTGCGTCGCGATGAGTACTATGGGTTCTATAACTTCACCTTCTAAATCGAGTAACGTTTCTATTGAAACGACAGGATTTATTTTTGGCATACGACTATCTCCTTTCCGATGCACTATTCCTTCTTTACTGCATCCCTCGCTCTCTCACATTGACGAATTAACAATGAAATAGCGTCGCTATGAAATACTATGAGTTCTATGACTTCTCCTTCTTAATCGATTAACGTTTCTACGGAAACGACAGGATTTTCTTTTGGGATACGAGTATCTCTATTCCGATGCACTATTCCTTCTTTACTGCATCCCTCGCTCCCTCACATCGACGAATTAACACAGAAATGGCATCGCTATGAAATACTATGGGTTCTATGACTTCTCCTTCTAAATCGAGAAACGTTTCTACGGAAACGACAGGATTTTCTTTTGGGATACGAGCATCTGCTTTCCGCTGCACTATTCCTTCATTACTGCATCCCTCGCTCCCTCACATTGACGAATAACAATGAAATTGTGGCGCTATGAAATACTAAGGGTTCTATGTCTCCTTCTTCTAAATCGAGTAACGTTTCTATAGATACGACAGGATTTTCTTTTGGGATACGACTATCTCCTTTCCGATGCACTATTCCTTCTTTACTTCATCCCTCGCTCCCTCAGATTGACGAATTAACGCAGAAATTGCGTCGCTACAAAATACTATGGGTTCTATGACTTGTCCTTCTACTTCGAGTAACGTTTCTATGGAAACGACAGGATTTTTTTTTTTTGGTATACGAGCATCTCCTTTCCGATGCACTATTCCTTCTTTACTGCATCCCTCGCTCCCTCACATTGACAAATTCACACAAAAATGGCGTCGCTATGAAAAACTAAGGGTTCTATGACTTCTCTTTCTAAATAGAGTAACGAATCTATGGAAACGACAGAATTGTCTTTTGCGATACGAGTATCTCCTTTCCGATGCACTATTCCTCCTGTTCTGCATCCCTCGCTCCCTCACATTGGCGAATTAACACAGAAATTGCGTCGCTATGAAATACTATGGGTGCTATGTCTTCTCCTTCTAAATCGAGTAACGTTTCTATTGAAACGACAGGATTTTCTTTTGGGATACGAGTAACTCCTTTCCGATTCAATTTTGCATCTTCACTGCATCCCTGGCTCCCTCACATTGACGAATTATCACAGAAATTGCGTCGCTATGGAATTCAATGGGTTCAATGACTTCTCCTTCTAAATCGAGTAACGTTTCTATGGAAACGACAGGATTTTCTTTTGGGATACGACTATCTCCTTTCCGATGCACTATTCCTTCTTTTCTGCATCCCTCGCTCCCACACATTGACGAATTAACACATAAATTGCGTCGCGATGAAGTACTATGGGTTCTATAACTTCACCTTCTAAATCGAGTAACGTTTCTATTGAAACGACAGGATTTTTTTTTTTGGGATACGAGTGTCTCTTTTCCGATGCACTATTCCTTCTTTACTGCATCCCTCGCTCCTTCTCATTGACGAATTAACAATGAAATTGTGGCGCTATGAAATACTATGGGTTCTATGTCTTATTATTCTAAATCGAGTAACGTTTCTATGGAATCGTAAGGATTTTCTTTTGGAATACGAGTATCTCGTTTCCGATGCACTATTCCTTCTTTACCACATCCCTCGCTCCCTCACATTGACGATCTAACACAGAAATTCCGTCGCTATGAGATACTATGGGTTCTATGACTTCTCCTTCTAATTCGAATAACGTTTTTATGGAAACGAAAGGATTCTCTTATGGTATACGAGTATCTCCATTCCGATGCACTATTCCTTCCTTACTGCATCCCTCGCTCCCTCACATTGACGAATTAACCTAGAAATTGCGACGCTATGAAATACTATGGGTTCTATGACTTCTCCTTCTACTTCGAGTAACGTTTCAATGGAAACGAGAGGATTTTCTTTTGGTATACGAGTATCTCCTTTCCGATGCACTATTCCTTCTTTACTGCATCCCTAGCTCCCTCACATTAGCAAATTAACGCTGAAATTGAGTCGCTATGAAGTACTATGTGTTCTATGACTTCTCCTTCGAAATCAAGTAACGTTTCTATGGAAACGGCAGGATTTAATTTTGGGATGCGAGTATCTCCTTCTTGATGCACTATTCCTTCTTTACTGCATCCCTCGCTGCCTCACATTGACGAATTAACACAGAAATGGCGTCGCTATGAAATACTATGGGTTCTATGACTTCTCCTTCTAAATCGAGTAACGTTTCTATGGAAACGTTAGGATTTTCTTTTGGGATACGAGTATCTCCTTTCCGATGCACTATTCTTTCTTTACTGCATCCCTCGCTCATTCAAATTGACAAATTAACACAGAAATTGCGTCGCTATGAAATACTATTGGTTCTATGATACCCCGTTCCAAGTCGAGTAACGCTTCTATGGAAACAACAGAATTTTCTTTTTGGATACGAGTATCTCCTTTCCGATTCACTATTCCTTCTTTACTGCATCCCTCGCTCCCTCACATTGACGAATTAACACAGAAAATGCGTCGCTATGAAATTCTGTGGGTACTATAACTTCTCCTTCTAAATCGAGTAACGTTTCTATGGAAAAGACTGGATTTTCTTTTGGGATACCAAATTCTCCTTTCCGATACACTATTCCTTCTTTACTGTATCTCTGGCCTCCTCACATTGACGAATTAACACAGAAATTGCGAAGCTATGGTATACTACGTGTTCTATGGCTTCTCATTCTAAATCGAGTTACGTTTCAATGGAAACGACGGGATTTTCTTTTGGGATACGAGTATCTCCGTTACGATGCACTATTCCTTCTTTACTGCATCCCTAGCTCCCTCACATAGACGAATTAACACAGAACTTGCGTTGCTATGGAATACTATGGGTTCTATGACTTCTCCTTCTAAATCGAATAACGTTTCTATTGAATCGACAGGATTTTCTTTTGGGATACGTGTATCTCCTTTTCGATGCACTATTCCTTTTTTACTGCATCCCTCGCTCCCTCACATAGACGATTTATCACAGAAATTGCGTCGCTATGGATTACTATGGGTTCAATGATTTCCCTTTCTAAATCGAGTAACATTTCTACGGAAACGAAAGGATTTTCTTTTGGGGTGCGAGTATTTCCTTTCCGATGCACTACTCCTTCTTTACTGCATTCCTCGCTCCCTCACAATGACGAATTAACACAGAAATTGCGTCGGCATGAAATACTATGTGTTCTATAACTTCTCCTACTAAATCGAGTAACGTTACCACGGAAACGACAGGATTTTCTTTTGGTATACGAGTATCTCATTTCCGATGCACTATTCCTTCTTTACTGCTTCCCTCGCTCCCTCACATTGACGAATTAACGCAGACATTGCGTCGCTATGAAATACTATGGGTTCTATGACTTCTCCTTCTAGTTCGAGTAACGTTTCTATAGAAACGACAGGATTTTCTTTTGGTATACGAGTATCTCCTGTCCGATGCACTATTCCTTCTTTACTGCATCCCTCGCTCCCTCACATTGACGAATTAACACAGAAATTGCGTCGCCTTGAAATACTATTGGTTCAATGACTTCTCCTTCTAAATCGAGTAACGTTTCTATGGAAACGACAGGATGTTCTTTTTAAATACGAGTATCTCCCTTCCGATGCACTATTCCATCTGTACTGCACCCCTCGCTCCCTCACATTGGCGAATTAACACAGAAATTGTGTCGCTATGAAACACTATGGGTTCATTGACTTCTCCTTCTAAATCGAATAACGTTTCTATCGAAACGACAGGATTTTCTTTTGGGATACGAGTATCTCCTTTCCGATGCACTATTCCTTCTTTACTGCATTCCTCGCCCCCTCACATTGACGAATTAACACAGAAATGGCGTCGCTATGAAGTACTATGTGATCTATGACTTTTCCTTCTAAATCGACTAACGTTTCTATGGAAACGACGGTATTTTCTTTTGGGATACAGCTATCTCCTTTCTGATGCACTATTCCTTCTGTACTGCATCCTTCGCTGCATCACATTGGCGAATTAAAATTGAAATTACGTCGCTATGATATACAATGGGTTCTATGACTTCACCTTCTAAATCAAATAACGTTTCTATGGAAACGACAGTATTTTCTTTTGGTAAACGAGTATGTCCTTTCCGATGCACTATTGTTTCTGTACTGCAACCCTCGCTCCCTCACATTGGCGAATCGACACTGAAATTGCGTCGCTATGAGATACTTCGGGTTCGATGACTTCTCCTTCTAAATCGAGTAATGTTCCATTGAAACGACAGGATTTTCTTTTGGGATACGAGTATCTCCTTTCCGATGCACTATTCCTTCTTTACTGCATCTCTCGCTCTCTCACATTGACGAATTAACACAGAAATTGCGTCGCTATCGAATACTATGTGTTCTATGACTTCTCTTCCTAAATCGAGTACGGTTTCAATGGAAACGACAGGATTTTCTTTTGGGATACGACTATCTCCTTTCCGATGCACTTTCCCTTCTTTACTGCATCCCTCGCTCCCTCACAATGACGAATTAACAATGAAATTGCGTCGCTATGAAATACTATGGGTTCAATGACTTCACCTTCTAAATCGAGTAACGTTTCTATGGAAACGACAGGATTTTCTTTTGGGATACGAGTATCTCCTTCTTGATGGACTATTCCTTCTTTACTGCTTCCCTTGTTCCCTCACATTGAAGAATTAACACAGAAATGGCGTCGCTATGAAATACTATGGGTTCTATGACTTCTCCTTCTAAATCGAGTAACGTTTCTATGGAAACGTCAGGGTTTACTTTTGTGATTTGAGTATCTCCTTTCCGATGCAGTATTCCTTCTTTACTGCATCCCTCGCTCCCTCACATTGACGATTTATCACAGAAATTGCGTCGCTATGGAATACTATGGGTTCAATGATTTCTCTCTCTAAATCGAGTAACAATTCTACGGAAACGAAAGTATTTTCATATGGGATACGAGTATCTCCTTTCCGATGCACTATTACTTCTTTACTTCATCCCTCGCTCCCTTACAATGACGTACTAACACAGAAATTGCGTCGCCATGAAATACTATGGGTTCTATGACTTCTCCTTCTAAATCGAGTAACGTTTCTATGGAAACGACGGGATTTTCATTTGGGATACAGCTATCTCCTTTCCGATGCACTATTCCTTCTGTACTGCATCCCTCGCTCTTTCACTATGGCGAATTAACATAGAAATTGCGTCGCTGTGATATACTATGGGTTCTATGACCTCTCCTTCTAAATCAAATAATGTTTCTATGGAAACGACAGGATTTTCTTTTGGTATACGAGTATCTTGTTTCCGATGCACTACTCCGTTTTTACTGCATCGCTCGCTCTCTCACTTTGACGAATAAGCACAGAAATTGCGTCGCTATGAAATACTATGGGTTCTATTTCTCCTTCTAAATCGAGTAACCTTTCCATTGAAACGACAGGATTTTCATTGGGATATGAGTATTTCCTTTCCGATGCACTATTCCTTCTGTACTGCATCCCTCGCTACCTCACATTGGCGAATTAACACAGAAATTGCGTCGCTATGAAATACTATGGGATCTATGACTTCTCCATCTAAATCGAGTAACGTTTCAATGGAAACGACAGGATTTTCTTTTGACATGGGACTATATCCTTGCCGATGCACAATCTTCGTTACTGCATCCCTCGCTCCCTCACAGTGACGAATTAACAATGAAATTGCTTCGCTATGAAATACTATGGGTTCAATGACTTCTCCTTCTAAATCGAGAAACGTGTCTATGGAAACGACAGGATTTTCTTTTGGTATACGAGTATCTCCTTTCCGATGCACTATTCCTTCTTTACTGCATCCCTCGTTTCCTCACATTCACGAATTAACACAGAAATGGCGTCGGTACGAAATACTATGGGTTCTATGACTTCTCCTTCTAAATCGAGTAACGTTACTATGTAAAAGGCAGAATTTTCGTTTGGGATACGAGTATCTCCTTTCCGATGCACTATTCCTTCTTTACTGCATCCCTCGGTCCCTCAAATTGACAAATTAACACAGAAATTGCGTCGCTATGAAATACTAATGGTTCTATGACATCCCCTTCCAAGTCGAGGAACACTTCTATGGAAACAACAGGATTTGCTTTTTGGATACGAGTATCTCCTTTCCGATGCACTATTCCTTCGTTACTATATTCCTCGCTCCCTCACATTGACGAATTAACACAGAAATTTCGTCGCTATTAAATACTATGGGTTCTATGACTTCTCCTTCTAAATCGTGTAACGTTTCTATGGAAACGACAGGACTTTCCATTCGTATACGAGTATCTCCTTTCCAATGCACTATTCCTTCTTTACTCCATCCCTCGGTCCCTCACATTAACGAAATAACACAGAAATAGCGTCGCTATGAAATACTGTGGGTTCTATGACTTCTCCTTCTAAATCGAGTAACGACTCTATTGAAACGACAGGATTATCGTTTGGGATACGAGTATATTGTTTCCGATGCAATATTCCGTTTTTACTGCGTCCCTCGCTCCCTCACATTGACGAATTAACACAGAGATTGGGTAGCTATGAAATACTATGGGTTCTATGACTTCTCCTTCTAAATCGAGTAAAGTTTCTATGGAAACGACTGGATTTTATTTTTAGATGCGACTATCTCCTTTCCGATGCACTATTCCTTCTGTACTGCATCCTTCCCTCCCTCACATTGGCGAATTAACTCAGAAATGGCGTGGCTATGATATATTATGGGTTCTATGACTTCTCCTTCTAAATCGAGTAACGTTTCTATGGAAACGACGGGATTTTCTTTTGGGATACAGCTATCTCCTTTCCGATGCACTATTCCTTCTGTACTGCATCCCTCGCTCTTTCACTATGGCGAATTAACATAGAAATTGCATCGCTATGAAATACTATGGGATCTATGACTTCTCCTTCTAAAACGAGTAACTTTTCTATGGAAACGACAGGATTTTCTATTGAGATAGGACTATATCCTAACCGATGCACTATCTTCGTTACTGCATCCCTCGCTCCCTCACAATGACGAATTAACAATGAAATTGCTTCGCTATCAAATACTATGGGTTCAATGACTTCTCCTTCTAAATCGAGTAACGTTTCTATGGAAACAACAGGATTTTCTTTTAGTATACGCGTATCTCCTTTCCGATGCACTATTCCTTCTTTACTGCATACCTCGTTCCCTCACATTGACGAATTAACACAGAAATCTCGTCGGTACGAAATACTATGGGTTCTATGACTTCTCCTTCTAAATCGAGTAACGTTTCTATGGAAAAGTCAAGATTATCTTTTCGGATACGAGTATCTCCTTTCCGATGCACTATTCCTTCTTTACTGCATCTCTCGCTCCCTCAGATTAACGAAATAACACAGAAATTGCGTCGCTATGAAATACTATGGGTACTATGACATCTCCTTCTAAATCGACTAAAGTTTCTATGGAAAAGACAGGATATGCTATTGAGATACTAATTTCTCCTTTCCGATGCACTATTACTTCATTACTACATCCCTGGCCCCCTCACATTGACGAATTAATACAGAATTTGTGACGCTATGGAATACTATGTGTTCTATGACTTCTCCTTCTAAATCGAGTAACGTATCTATGGAAACGACAAGATTTTCTATTGGGATACGAGTATCTCCTTTCCGAGGCATTATTCCTACTTTACTGCATCCCTCGCTCCCTCACATTGACGAATTAACACAGAACTTGCGTCGCTATGAAATACTATGGATTGTATGAATTTTTCTTCTAAATCGAGTACCGTTTCTATGGAAACGACAGGACTTTCCTTTGGTTTACGAGTATCTCCTTTCCAATGCACTATTCCTTCTTTACTGCATCCCCCGCTCCCTCACATTCACGAATTAACACAGAAATTGCGTCGCTATGAAATACTATGGGTTCTATTACTTCTCCTTCTAAATCGAGTAATGTTTCTCTGGAAACGAAAAGATTTTCTTTTGGGATTCGGGTATCTCCTATCCGATGCACAATTCCTTATTTACTGCATCCCTCATTCCCTCACATAGACGAATTATTACAGAAATTTCGTCGCTATGGAATTCAATGGATTCAATGACTTCTCCTTCTAAATCGAGTAACGTTTCTATGGAAACGACAGGAATTTCATTTGGTATACGAGTATCTCCTTTCCGATGCACTATCAGTTCTTTATTGCATCCCTCGCAAACGCACATTGACGAATAAGCACAGGAATTGCGTCGCTATGACATACTATGGGTTCTATAACTTCTCCTTCTAAATCGAGTAACGTTTCTATGGAGACGACAGGATAATCTTTTGGGATACGAGTATCTCCTTTCCGATGCACTATTCCCTCTTTACTGCATCTCTCGCTCCCTCACATTGACCAATTAACTCAGAAATTGCGTCGCTATGAAATACAATGCGTTCCGTGACTTCTCCTTCTAAATCGAGTAACGTTTCTATGGAAACGACAGGTTTTTCTTTCGGGATACGAGTATCTCCTTTCCGAAGCACTATTATTTTTCTACTGCATCACGCGCTCCCTCACATTGACGAATAAGCACAGAAATTGCGTCGCTATGAAATACTATGGGTTCTTTAATTTTTTCTTCTAACCCGAGTAACATTTCTATGGAAAGGACTGGATTTTCTTTTGGGATACGAGTATCTCATTTCCGATGCACTATTCCTTCTTTACTGCATCCCTCGCTCCCTCACATTGACGAATGAACACAGAGATTTCGTCGCTATAAAATACTGTGGGTTCTATAACTTCTCCTTCTAAATCGAGTAACGTTTCTATTGAATCGACAGGATTTTCATTTGGGATTCGACTATCTCCTTTCCGATGCACTATTCCTTCTGTACTGCATCCCACGCTCCCTCACATTGGCGAATTAACACGGAAATTGCGTCGCTATAAAATACTATGCGTTCTATGACTTCTCCATCTAAATCGAGTAACGATTCTATTGAAACGACAGGATTTTCTTTTGGGATACGAGTATCTTGTTTCCGATGCACTATTACGTTTTTACTGCATCCCTCGCTCCCTCACTTTGACGAATAAGCACAGAAATTGCGTCGCTATGAAATACTATGGGTTCCACGACTTCTCCTTCTAAATCGAGTAACGTTTCTATGGAAACGACTGGATTTTATTTTTAGATGCGACTATCTCCTTTCCGATGCACTAATCCTTCTG